>NC_064306.1:68082514-68385957 GCF_023373825.1 Bactrocera dorsalis
GTGGTCGTAAAACAATATGAAGAGGTGTGGCGAGTCGCGGAAGTTAAACTATAAAAATTTGTTGTGACAGCTCATGGTTATCACAAAATTTGCTTAACGTAATATTGTTTTTTATGAGTAGATGGGAAAGTTAATGCTCAATTTTGATTTGATTTCATACAATTGTTGAATATATTTTCAATACTTGAATGAATTTCTCTTAATAGTTGACGCTTAAAATTAAATAAAATTGTTGATTTTTATCCTATACTATCCTAATCTCTTAAGTAACTCACTAAACCAATTTCCATCCCACATTTGTTCCGTTTGTATTCTGATTCTGTATTTTGATTCCCTGAACTATCTTTCCATCTACTGTGGAACTCGCCGTTGCCAATGCGCAGATATCTTCTGCAAAACCTTTCAATCCACTCCTAAGGCCGACTTATCAGATGATGCCATTATCCATGCCTGCGCACCAATAGTAAGACGGGAATGATGAGGGACTTGTGGATTTTGGTCTTTATTCGTCGAGAAAGGACATTGTTTCTCACTTGTTTACGCAGTTCGTAGTAGCACCCGTTGGAAGAGTTATTCAGCGTTGGATTTCGCAGCTGACGTTGTTGTTGGTGTTATGTGGGTCTCTCATCCGAGGCTGTTTTCTGCTTTTCATTAGGGGTAGTTTTTACGTGGCGGGTCCCAAACCCTGCCACAACTCTGAAAGGGTTGCTTCGCCTTCTAACTTTAGCTCGCCTTTAAACATATGTTTTTTGGCTGCCCAGAGGATACTTGGTTTAAGACCGGAAGTCGTGAGCTGCTTGAACCATATGTAAAAAATTCGTTTCTGGACACTTCCATGTGAATGGGGCTCAGAGAACTTTCCTCACTTGCGTGATTTTCAACACATGGTTCTATCCTCCATCACTTATCCTTCCGATTGTTACAAACTTCGTGGCAAACTAAAGGGTTACCTTTTATATAAAATTATTCTCCATTCTAAATGCATCAAACGGCTCTTTAGGTGTCGAAAAACGTTAACTTTTGAGTTACGGGAATAAAATGAGGTCATATACTTTACGGATGACTCATCAAATCGATGTTTTGAGTGCTCAAAAACGCAGTGGTTTCAGCCGATGTTTGAGAGCTCGCATTGTTGTGGTGAAGAGTGATCAATTTTCACTGATTTCTTGAAAGACAACTGGCAAACAAATGGTTGTGTACCACTCATCAGGAAGACTGCAGCAAATGTCTGGAAAAGGCACCAGGGAAACAATGGAGAATCTCTTGTGCACTTGTCCCTTTTTGCCAAGACTGCGCTGTAAGCATCTGGGGTCTCCACGGTATGATATACTGGAGGAGGTATCGATAGTGAGACTGCTGAGTCTGTTAAAATTCGTGTTAAATTACTCCATCTGATATCGCAAAGTACAAAAACTGCTCTGCGCGTGTCTCATTGATCGATCAGATTAACCTAACCTAACCTATCTACAATTTCGGAAAATCATAAACTTCTCAAATACATATATACATACATACGTATGTACATACATAGATATATGCATACACTTATGTACTTTCTCTTCATTGCAAATAACGTTTGTGCAATTTTCTGCTACAACAACCACATATACCGCATTGTGCAACATTAAAGGCGTGCGATTATATAAATTGCGAAACGCAAACAATCAGCAAAATTGCTAAAATTGTGAGGCAACAACAAAAACCGCAAATTAATTAATTAACATTTACATTTGCATAGATCGCTGAAGCAAATGCCGTTGCAATGGCAACTCATGCTAAGTGCGCTTTGTGGGCGAATGCGAAGCCCAGCAACAACACCAACAATTCGCTTTGGAAAACAGCAGCGTATGCCTTGCAATTGATGTGCAACAATGGCAAACAGGCGAACTATTTTATTTTTGTTTTTGCTATTTGCTGCTGTTGCTGGCTGCTCGAACTGATTGTTGCTGATGGGCGCATAAATATGAACAAACAACAGCAACAAAAACGACGACAGCAAAAGTGCTGTTAATTTATTACAACATTATGCTAGTAAAACAAACGCCAACAACAACAACAACCGCCTGAATGTGTAATAAAGCAGAGCAAACAAAGAAGTTGCAACATCTGCAGCGGCAGCAGACGGCAGGCGGCAGGCGGCAGTTTAGGGTTTATGGAAGAAGTGAGAGTACTTAAAGCCCTGCTAGTGTTTCATTTTAACAAACCGTTGAAGTTTTTTTCATAAGCATCGCTCGCAAGCCAAGCTTGTTGAACGATTGGTATCCCGACTAAACAAAAGTAATATATTTTATGAGTTTTCAAGTTTATCTGGTCCCTATTATTTTTAGCTTTTGAATCCAACAGAGATTGGGTATTTAAATCTGATCAAATAGATCTTAATTTGTTGTATAGTTTAGTCAACCGTCAGAAGTACAGCCACCTTCAGAGAAGTGTCAATCGGCTCTTTAGGGCGACGATACTAATCAACCTCGAGCTAACAAACCGCTGGTTTAGGAATGCGCTCGTTATCAAAGGCATCGAGTCATTCTTGATAAGTATGAATACAAAACCACAATGGACACACAGGAAATCGGAAAACTGAAGAGCTGACAAAAGAAACACCTTAATCCCGCTATCAATAGAATGATAACGGGTCGAAACTACTGAAAAGCAGAGCTTCGCGACAGCTGAGCCAGCACTGAGCTAAGAAGTAATTCTTACGAAGTCGCAGAATCCTTTTGGCTCAAAGCGGATCGCCCACAATAAAACTAGTCTTTCCCTTGTTTTAGGGGCTCTGTTGTTATAGTTGTAGCTTCAAAACTCTGCCGAGTTGACAGTCCTTGAACGGATAAAAACTCCCGGTCCGTTCCAGTTACGTAGACCGATCATTGCTGTGTCGGTTTTCAAGCGGCAAGGTTAAAAATCTTAATTGTTTATGAGGAAGACATGATAGAAATATCTCAACAACTCTTTCTTGACCATCCTGGCTCCACAAATGGACTGCCTACAGTAGCCAAAGTGCAATCCCTATCTTAAGCAGAAATCAAGGGGAGTCAAATATGGAGATCTTGATGGTGCTTTACTGGCATCCATCGAAACCGGTTCGGATCTTCAATGATTTTAGCGCAAACCCCGAGCGAAATAGTCCCCTTTTAATCTTGTATTGACGTTCTATGGATTTCTTGGTCACCAAGTACCAAAATTTGCGTAATGATTAGTTTCAGTCATCCTAGAATTGCAAATTTTGAGTTGAGAATTTTAGACCCACAAAAGTTTGGTCCATATCGGATAAAGGAAGAAGTAAAGAAATTTGATATTTTTTTTAAAGCAGCTAAAGTGACAGTTCTTTGTCCGTATATGACTCCACTAGTCCTATTAAATAGTTCTGTCCATCGTTAGATTAGGTGCCCTCTGCTTTCTAGATATCGACTTTAATTAATCACGAATCTCTGTTTAATTCATTAAATCGCACATTTCCCTAAACAAACTCTTTTACGCCCTCTCCATCGAAGAACATCGCCTTAAATGTCACTAACCCCGCCCCATCTACCTCCCGTAGTGGTCGAACCAACCCCACAAACCTTCTGTGCAGTTCGATTTTACTGCTTTCCGTTATATTAACTGTCATGAGCATGCATTTTTTATATTGACTTAACCGTTTACTAACAGCTGCACTAACATTACCGTTACTCACCCACTTGCAACTCACGCACACTTCCGATTTTCCTTCCAACATCCACATCTCTGAGACACCGTCCCCCACCCCCTACACCTTATGACCAGCTGAACCGATAACATCAGAGTGAACCCGGCTAATCTTAATCATCAATTTAACGATGCAGCAAAGCTTCATTTGCATAATGGCAACAAGGTTGCTGCCATCGTCGGCAACATGCAACTTAAATGCGGAGACATATTGTAGCGATTGTTGCACTGCTGCTTGCTGCCATACACCTAGCCAGCAGGCGAATGTGTTCTAAAGTAAAATGTGGCAGAAAGTCAGTGGCAACAAGAAAACAATTTCACAGTTGTTGTTGCCTTTAGGGATACTCAATACATACATACAAGCATGTTTAACTGTGGCAGCTATCGATAGCAATTCGTATAATGCTCACAGCGCAAATAGTAGTTGTTGCAACAAGGGTGTATACTTATAGAATGTCACATTGTTTGCGCTAAGAATGTGGCATGGTGTCGCTTGTTGGTTAAATGCGTTGAATAGCGCCGCTAACCTGACGCTTCACTTAGATAATAGCATTAGTCGGTGCCTTGCTTCGCTTGCGGTGCATATGCATATGTGTGTGTGCGTGTGGTACGCAGTTGCTGTCTTTGGTTGCAGAATTGTCCATGTTGACTTAATAGAAAATTGTGTATCGACAAAATTGCTTGTTTTAAGTTGCGTAATGCGTTGGCTATTACTTTTGCCTAGTCTATACACTTAAGTATGTACGGTGAGGTGGGTAGAAATAGCATTCAAGTGCGTGCCTAAGTGTGGTAATTGCAAGATCAATGTGCCTTATAAAGTCGTTTATTTTATCAATAATGTTTTCCTAAAAAATTCGCAAACTGCTGATGCTTAATATGTTGCTCCATATTAAAAAAAAACATTTAAAATTAAGCAGGTTGAAAGGTTCGTATCATTTCTATGAGAGGGAGCAACTAGTATCGAAAATATATGTTTTCTAGCTCAACCTTTAAAATAAACTGTTAAAGGTCATATATTTCAACCGTAAGGAAATTCATAATTTTTAAGTTTTTCTTCGGTATTGCGGAATGACAAAAATTTTGTGTGACAAAAATCATTCGTATTTGATAAAAAATTCAAAAAAATTTTTAAGTGATAAAACTCAAAAGGATTTTGGTTGAGATTGTTGGAGATAGCTAACACTTTAAAGACCTGAAAAAAAGTTTAGTCATTTTCTTCATTAATATTTTGACATGCGAAGCTCTATCCAAAGTAGATGCCCACGCAAATTTACAAACAAGAAAACACGAAACTAAACTTCGAATTTGTCGAAGTTTGCCTCGCATTCTCAGACCACAATATAATGTTCTCTGGAAATAAATTATTGATCCTGAAGCCTCTTTTGGACCAAAAAACCAATAGTTCAACAAATTTAGTAACAAAAAAGCTTAAGGAGATAATCGATGTCCCGCGCTTTGGCATTTAAACTATAGATAAATAGCAAAATGGAAAAATTTTTACGCTATGAATTCACTGTAGAGTTATTTATCTGACGCTTTTAAATTTCATGCAAATATGGATCAAAGTAATTCCTACAAGGCTAATCTGTAATAGTAGTTTTGACTTAGCTTTATTAGTTTCAAATCTTCAATATCACTGTGCGTTTTGTTATAAAAATAAAAAAGCGTTTGAGAAAAGGGCATACTCTTGGGATTATTTTGGGTTAGGTGGTCAGCGACATAAAATAATTACAATTTTTATACTCTCGCAACAAAGTTGCTAAAGAGAGTATTATAGTTTTGTTCACATAACGTTGTTTGTAAGTCCTAAAACTAAAAGAGTCAGATATAGGGTTATATATACCAAAGTGATCAGGATGACGAGTAGAGTTGAAATCCGGATGTCTGTCTGTCCGTCCGTGCAAGCTGTAACTTGAGTAAAAAATTGAGATATCATGATGAAACTTGGTACACGTAGTTCATAAGAAGGTTAAGTTCGAAGATGGGCAAAATCGGCCCACTGCCACGCTCACAAAATGGCGGAAACCGAAAACCTATAAAGTGTCATAACTAAGCCATAAATAAAGATATTAAAGTAAAATTTGGCACAAAGGATCGCATTCGGGAGGGGCATATTTGGACCTAATTTTTTTGGAAAAGTGGGCGTGGCCCCGCCCCCTACTAAGTTTTTTAAAACATATCTCGGGAACTACTATGGCTATGTCAACCAAACTCTATAGAATCGTTTCCTTCAGGCATTTCCATATACAGTATACGCCCACTTCCCATACAAAGGTTATGTTGAAAATCACTAAAAGTGCGTTAACCGACTAACAAAAAACGCCAGAAACACTAAATTTTACAGAAGAAATGGCAGAAGGAAGCTGCAGTCAGGCTTTTCTAAAAATTGAAAATGGGCGTGGTGTCGCCCACTTATGGACCAAAAACCATATCTCAGGAACTACTGACCAATTTCAATGAAATTCGGTATATAATTTTTTCTTAACACACTGATGACATGCACGAAATATGGGTGAAATCGGTTCACAACCACGCCTTCTTCCAATATAACGCTATTTTGAATTCCATCTGATGCCTTCTCTGTATAATATATACATTAGGAACCAATGATGATAGCGGAATAAAACTTTACACAAATACGATATTTGAGCTGAGGTATCCCTTGTGGAAAAATTGTCGAGATCGGACTATAACTTTTCAAGGTCCCTGATATCGAACACGAAGAACTCAGTGCCTTACCTAACCTAACCTAATTTTTCACCGAAAATATCGGTAAATCTCTCAGAATCTCGGTTATCACTTTATCATGCGAGAGTATAAAATGTTCGGTGACACCCGAACTTAGCCCTTTCTTACTTGTTTTCCAGTATCTTTAAACAAGTTTTCAACTTGACTTGACAGAAATTTGAAAATAACCAGTAAGAAGGGGCTAAATTCGGGTGCAACCGAACATTTTATACTCTTACAACTATCAGGAAGGAAGGTCAAGGAAATACGTTAGGGAATAAAATAATTTATATTGTACATGGCCGGGTAGTATTGATCGATTTTATCTGGACTTTTTCAAATACCAAAGTTTTATCTATTTCAAGCGCAAAGATATACTGTTTCAAGTAAAAACGTTTTCTAATTTTCATTGAGAAGTTTGAAAATCTTTATATTAGACGTATTGGTGCTCAGAGAAATATTCACCTGATTAAATCCATTTTTGATACACAAAGATACTATTATCAGGAGAAGATTATATTTGAATTTCAATTTTATATCCCGCACATTGACCAATATTTTCAATCAAAAGTCAACCATAGATACTGGAGTTCACATACTCGGTACCTAGGGGCTTGAACAGTTTTGGTTAGGTCTTTATTGGAGTATTTTTAGTCACAATATGCGGTTAAAGTATGGATTCGTGCAAAGTTTTCTCACTGTGACATGGGAATGTGAGAAAAATGCATTGGACTAAAGTTAGTCGAAATCGGCCGAGCAAATCCCGTCATTGTTTTATTTTGACACCGTGACAAGTTATAGCTTGCACTAACGGTGAAGGACAGCCACATGTTTTTTAACTCGTTTCGTCATTCTGATCATTTATGTATATATAACTCTATATCTATCTCGATTAGTTTTACACACAGGTGGTCTGTCACCTTTACCTTAGTACCTTTACTTAGATCACCCGCTATTACACTCTGTAGCAACATGTTGCAAGAGTATATAAATTTATAATTTGTTTTGATCCAGTTCCAACCGAAGCTGCTTGCAATGACCATCACTAACCCTTCGAGATTTGTTTGAAATTACTTGGATGAATGCATTATCCAAGCCTTTCGCTTGTTTTTTAATTCATTGTTTTTTGATTAAAAAATGGCGGCCTTAGGAAAATATTCTCCAATTAAATTTAAAAAAATCTTTCGACTAGGCACTAGTTTTTCATAGACAATAAAATTCGTTGAAATCTACCGAGCTGCAGTAGCCATGTTGTTTTGAAAATATAAAAACCAATTTTTACTTAAATCAACATTTTTCTGCGCAAAAAACTAACCACTTTTTTCTCTCTACTTTTGCAGGTAAAAACTATTGGAATTTCGTTACAAATTAATATCACAACAGGTAACAGGTTAAGTATTTACATACTATATGTATAAAAGTAAGTATGCACATATGTATATACCCGCTTAATAAAATAAAATGTTCACAAAATAAATAAAGTCATGTAAATGCGCTGCGTAATTTAAAGCAGACATAAATTCCAGACAAAGGCGACTGCGCTGCCATGTCTACTAACTGTAGATTTAGTGTAGTCATCTACGCTTTCAATCAGACATCATAAATTCATTATCTATTATGAGAGCGCGACGGACGAAATTCAATGGGGAGCAGGCTGTGTCATTAATTTTAATAAACGACAACATGAAAGTACATAAATTTGTGCAAAATTTCTAGCGAGTACAACAACAAGGCATTAACAACCATATGACAAAAACAACAACACATAAAGGCTAAAATCACAGCACAAATACACGAGCGCAAATAAATATTTACACACATACAAAAGTATGCGGACAGACATTTCAATGTGAGATTTTCTAACAAACCGTTATGTTGTCGATGCACTGATTGCCGGAGAATGAAGCTATCGCATTAAATGGCAAATGACAGCAACAATGGCAGACAAGCTGTCAGCCGGCGGCAAAGAGCACAAAACAACGCCCAGAGTAGAGAAACAAAGCAGCGGCAGCGCATGGTTTACAACAAAAACAGCTGTCAGCAGCGTTATTCTGCCATGAGTATTTAGCTAGGCGAGAACGCCACAAATGAAGCAGCAAAAATTATCACAGACATATTCATCATTGCCATTCAATGGCGTTTTAAATAATTTTATTTTATTTTCTTGTTGCTTTGCCGCCTGTTAGCCCATAATTTGTATGTATGTGTGTGTGTATATATAGCGCACAACTTTTGCATACATTTTGGCGCGCAGCATGACAATGCAAATAATGCGTTGCTTTTGTTGCTGTAATTTTTTTTTGTTTGCTGGTTTCAGACAGGATATTACAATATCCTAGCCATGCATTGTGTGGCATCGAAAATTGTGATTGCAAAAAGTTGTTCCAATGAATGGAATAAATCAATTTCATTGAAAAGAGTAGCACAAGAGGTGCGACCGCAAAAAGTGGCCGGCTGAAATAGTCACGAATATAATAAGCCATTGAACCAAAAAGACACTTCTTTCAATTTGCAAAACTTTGGAAGACGCAACGTGCAGCTGCGAATAAAAGGCAGAGGCAAATACTTTTGAGGCTGCAGGCAGCGCTATTTAGAAGTTTAGAGTTTGAATTGTGCGAGAGAGAATGCCTGAAGTCGGACGAGCCGAGCATATATTGCGCTTGAAGAAAATTATGAAGTTTTGGAAGAAAAATTTCGAGGTGTTTGTAAAAAATGTGGCCTTCGAAATAAATTTTGGCAGGTTAAACCACGAATACCTCCGTTTTTGGACGTTAAAAATTAAAAAAAAAAAAATAGAAATCAAAAAAAATAAATAAAATAAAAAGTGTATAAAATAAAATTAAAAAAATAATAAAAGTATTAAAATAAATTTAAACACTTGAAAAAAATTTAAAATAATTAGAAAAACTTTAAATAAAAATTTTAAAACATAATAAAAGAATTAATTTAAAAACAAAAAATTAATTTAAAAATTAAAAAAATTAATAATTTAAAAATTTAGTTTGAAAAGTAAAAAAAAATATATATTTAACCTAAAAAAACTCAAGCAAAAATTTTCATTTAAAATTAAAAAACTCAATAACAAAAACTGTAAAAAAAAAATTTTAATTAAAAAAATTTAATTTAAAAGCTAAAAAAATGTATTTAAAAATCAGAAAAAAATGTAAGCAAAAATTTTATTTGAAAATAAAAAACCAATAAAAAAATTGTAAAAATAAAATATTTTAATTAAAAAATTACTACTTAGAAATTTAAATACAAAAAAAATAAAAATTAAGCGAAAAAGAGCACGTTACGTCGCAGAAATATATCACTTCTCTGAGTTACTTACTTACGTTCTACAAAATTTTCCTCAAAAATTTATTTTTAAAATTTTATAAATTAGTATTAAGTAAAGTTTAATCCTTAATCCTCTAAGCTCAACCGATAACTCGTTTCAACACTCTCACACACACATGAATGCCAGCGCCTTCATTGAAATTCAAATCTTTTAATATCTATGCAGCTTAAAAGTATGCAATTACCAACATCAAATGAACAGTTTCCTCGACCTACAACATATACGGTAAACTTTCCGCTCCGACTTAAATAACTTAATTCGTCCCGCCTGAGCGGCGACTCGCCTAATCGCCCGCCTTGCAGCAATTAAGCAAAAGTTTACGCCAATATTCACCTGGCAGCCACAGTTAAGGTGTCCGCGCCTAAAAGCCTACTTCTCAAATAAACAAAGCACAACTAATTTAAACTTTATAACTACCGCTATGTTAGCAGTTAGCTCGTCTGTCGTCGCCAACTTCCTGCATAATTTATGAGCGCAAATGACCTGAAATTTAATAGCTGTGTCCGAAGCAGCGCTCCTTTCTCTCTCCGAAGGCATGAGAAAGCACGTTAAAACAAACATAGACATGTAATTTGTGTTGTTGCATAAGAATTTCATAGCAATAAGCGGCCTAACAGTAAGTTCAATAGCAAAATTGAATTGAATAACATTTGTTGTTATTGCTTTCTGTGTATACTTCGTAAATATGCTCGTTGAAAGTTCGCAATTGCAGGGCATGTATGCAAAATAATTCAGGTAACTGTGTGTGTGTTTGTTTTAAACAAATACCGTTAAATAGCTGCGTTCCGAGCCAAGTTGCAATTACTTAAGTAATCAATATTGATTCAATAAACTAACATAGCATAACAATTTAATGAATAAGTTAACTATTTCATTATCGTATAACTGTCCATATGCAATATGAAGTGACCCTCTTCACTGGACTACTGCCACTCAAATTGCATTTTATGCATTGAAAGACTCTTGTATTAGGCTGAGAACAGTACAGTGCTGTGAGATATGCAACAAAGAACTGAAACTGTAGATAATATTTTATAAATTTTTTTTATAGGTGGCAACCTTGCTAAGCTGTCGCTTAATTCTAAGTCTTCTTAAAGCTAAATATCAATATATATGTATGTATGTATGTTCTAAAACTTATTTTATTTTGTCAATTTTGTTGATTTGCAAAACTTAAACGGTGGCAACCCTGCCGCTAATACATATTTTCAATTGCAAACTCTCGTATTCCTCCTCAACTTGATATTCATATTGAAGTGTTTCGTTAACACATTAATTTTTTTGATTTACAAATTGCAAACAGGTGGCAACTCTCCCTATAAAATCTATTGCTCACTTATTCCTCCAGAATTTGATATCCATAATGAAGTACATATGTATATCGTGAATCTTTAATTATTTTGACTTAAAAATATCAAACAAGTGGCAACCCTGCCGCTAAAATATATTTTTAATTTCAAGCTCACTTTTTGATATCCATATTGAAGTGTTGCTTGAACTTATTATTTATTTTGACTTGAGAATATCAAATTGGTGGCAACCCTGCCTCTAAAACATATTTTCAATTGCAAGCTCACGCATAATTTGATGTCCATTTTGAAATATTTCGTGAACTCATTAACTTTTTGACTTACAAATTCTAAACAGGTGGCAGCTCTCTCGAAAAATTTATTTTCAATTGCAGTTTCACTTGCTCCTCAACAATTTGATATCAATATTGAACTCATTAATTATTTTAACTTAAAACTATCAAACAGGTGGCAACATTCTAGGTTTATTCTTTGAAAAAATCCAAGTATTACACCGAAAATTCAAAAATATTTCCAAATCGGTACATCTTTCACTAAAGCCACATTCTATATATTATATTTTTATCTCTCAGTGTGTATTAATCCTTATCTTACTCGTACTACCACTTAGACCAAGTGCGCTCATGCATTTATTGCAAGCAGTTATCTTAGTACATGAAATGTTCTGTCATCACTATTCATCCATCCGATAATCCGAGTTTGCATTTCATGTTCGCAGATTGTCATACGTATGATTATTTCCCTGCAATTGAAACCTGACGATATATTCATATATGTATGTTGTTATAAACATATTTACAACCAAGCACCCACATTGCGTTGGAATAGAACCAACTACTGGTTTGAACCAAGAAAGTGCATGTAAATTGTTGCTTGTTCGTACATATTTCTGTTGCGTACAGTTATTCAGGACATATGTACATATGTGACATCAAAATCATACACTAGTACTTACATACATACACATGTCATATAATTGAATATACAAATGTGCTATTAAAAAAAGGCATACAAACTCAGTCATGCAGTTCTCAAAGTTCCCTACAGAGAGTTTTTACTTGCATGTTGATGCGGTCTTATCGAAAATGAAGTCAGTGCTCGAAGTTTATCGAACTGATTTTGATCACAGAGAAAGAAATACTCTTAAGATACCTTGAATCATAAATAATATGTGATGTCAAGTCTAGTCTTATTCTTTCTTTGGTTATCGTTCGTTCTTAAGCAATATCTTGTGTTAAAAACTTCTCTTACACATATTTTCATCTTATATAGAACTATTTTTGTTCTGGGAAACTTTATTTCTCCATCGCTTAAATTAGATTTTAAGGTCCGATATTTGTTATATAATTATCGATATGTTTTTATTGATATCCTTTATATACAATTTCATTAATCCAAAATACTTATTTTCTCTCAAATTTATGAAATTAGTGATATATTTAATTCATGAAAGACTAAATCCAATTTTAAAACGTCCACTCCCTGAAGTGTGATACAACATTAGTTGGTGCACTCGGTAAGATCATGCTCAAAAAGTCGAGTTTTAAATATTGTAACTTAAAATTATATATAAAAGGATTATTCTACGTTATATTAAATATGTATGCACGTATGCAATTGCATTTCCTACCAGCCCCTTCTGTATACCCACAATTGTCTAAGCATATCCTCAGGCGCTTGTACATGTCAAGCAATTGACAGGTTTCCGTTCTCACCTAGTGTCTTGAGCAAACATTTTTACAATGTAAAATTATCGCACCAGGCGCCAGACACGAATGCGTCGACACACAACTTTGTAACTGTAAATGTGCTTATGAAGTTGTGAACTTTTTATGTTGCTCGTAAGTTAATGTGGATGAACTACTGTCATTTAGGTAAAACTTTGTATGTATAAACATGTAGGATAATGCTTAAAGTCTCTATCCTTTAGTAGGATATGTTTGTAATTATATAGCTATCTGTGTGTTTATGTTTTAAAATTTTAAATATGGAAGGCGCCTAGATTTAATCTGAAATATTTTGTTTCCTTAAATACCAGTGAAATGAGCGTTTTTTTCTTTGAAAATGAAATACTAATTTTGTATGGGAAAGTCAAAAGAATTATACAAAGTATTGACCATTGCTTTATACACTTTTTGACCTCCTTTCTGGCAAATTGTGCTTACCATGCCAAAAGAAATGTTCGTCTTTTGTAGCAAACCAATCAGACACCCACTTTTATACTTCTGCGTCGGAATCAAAGTGCTGCTCAGCCAATGCGTGTCCCCTCGATGAAACCAAATGGTAATCGAAAGTTACCAAGTTTAGTGATTATGGCGGTTGAGGTAGCAGTTCCCAGCCAAGCACTTTGATTGTATGCTGAACCGATTTTGCTTTGTATGCAAATGTATTGTCATGGAAGAAAATTACTATCCATTTCTTCTGGCTCATTCTAGCGGTCTTTCGATCTGGTCGATTATCGATCAATGCATAGTTAAAATTGATCATTTGTTGCCTATAGCAATTAGTAAGTATTAACAGTTTCACCAAGTTTCAGAAGCTCATGATAAACCACACTCTTCTGAACCCACCAAACACAGAGGATTCTTAAAATAAATGAATTTTTCATCGCCAGTGACAATTTCTTTGTCTTTGAAGCAAAATTTCACAAGAGTTTTTCGGTTAACATTTGTTTTTCATTCAATTCATGTGGCACCCATTTTCCGCACTGTGGGATCTTTCCCATAGTTTTCATCTCCACAACTGACCTATCAAGAATGTGAGCTTACGAAGCCCAAAACGAATGATTTCGAGTAATGTGTCTACATATATTTTTTTACCATTAAAAAGTAGAAATTTTAACCCCCTTATTTTTTATTTAATGTTTTATCTTTCTTTTCCGATGGGTTTCATCCTACTATGACTTTTGTTTTTGGTTTCAAAAGTTATTTTCCCTGGTCTAAAACAAAATTTTAAGGTTTATTGATGAAGGCTGGTTAAGTTAGGTTAGGTAAATCTGGTAGGCCAGTAGACCAGTTTGGTCCTATGCGATACCAGATGGAGTTCAGTTGCTAAGTCCAAGAAGAGCAGTCATCTTTTAGGATACCTGTGAACGCCAATTTTAACACAGTCTGTGGTCTTTCTATCGATACCTCATCCAGTGTATCATACATAACCGTGGTACAGAAAAATCTTGCCTATTCGAGAAAAGTGCACAAGAGATGCTCCATTGTTTCCCTGCTACCTTGCTCTAGACATTTCCTGCAATCTTCTCGATCTGTCAGCCCGATTCTGTGGACGTGTGTTGCCACAAGGCAGTGACTAGTTAGTATTCTGATCATAATCCTACGGTCTCTGCTATCGAGTTTTGATTTTCTTTACCATGTTTCTGTCGAGATCGCCGAAAAGACAATGCATGGGTTTCCTAATGTTAATCACGTTTTCGAATCCACCATTTCATTGACCTCGTTACCTTTGTGGCCTGGTACCCAGTAGAAGTGAAGTTGCTGGCAACACTTTCCACTGCCGCCTTCCTTCAAAAAACACTTCAGAGTGATATGCGATACGATGTTACTGCCTTGATTGCTGCTTGGCTGTCTACGTGGATGTTGACTCTAGAATTACCTGCAGGTGCATTAGAGGCTAGCTCCACAGCTTTCGCAATAGGAAAGGCCTAAGCTGGAAATATACCGCAGTGGTTCGGCAACTTAAAATGAAGATAGCTTACAAAATAATAAAATTGTTTCGACCAGCATTACTCTTGTTAATGAATGATAACACACTCAAATGCAAACTTGACTAGCGCCAGTCCGAGTCAAATTTGACCTCGAGTGTTTATTGAATATTTTTTTCCAGAAATTGTTTTTCTCGTAAGCACCCACCTACGTGTATTTCAAGAATATGTTTAAAAAACTGCGGCGATATGATTTTAGACCGCTTCTGTTTGTTCTCCCAACAATTCATATTAATTGTTTCATACTTAAAGCATTTCTGAAGTGTAAAACATTTCGCCAGAACAACGAACAACAAACGCTCTGCTCAGACATTTACACATGGCATTTTCTTCTGCGCTTTGTTTAAGGAAAATCCACTTAAGACCAAATGAAAACAAAAAACACAAAAAGTACAAAGTGCAAAACACGCAACAAAGATAAATTTAAAAGTCAAGTTGAAGGCAAACAACGAGTGAAGGCCTCCTCCGGCCCCAGCGCCGCGGCCATACACACATTGTCACACAGTGCTGCCACATTGGGGATATGAGTGTCGACCAATGCGCGCCAGAACAAACTAACGAAAACATGGTCGCCGAGCCGTGTTAGCATGCAACAACGCGTGCAACGTGTTCTTCATGTTTATGAATAGCTGACATTTAAATATGCGACAAGAATTATAATGACACTGAAAAAGTGGGGGAAAACAAAGAAAACATTTTTATAAAAAAAACATTAAAATTAAAGAAAATTTAAAACACCAACACCAACAAACACAAAGACAATTGTAAAAGCCAAGCACACGAACGCTAAGTGCGCTTCGGCCGAAAAGACAAAAACAAAACCGCAGGCGAAATGCAAAGTGTAGGAAGGTAGGAAGCAAAGAAAAGCAAATAAAAGAAAAGAACCTGTTGCACTTACGCTGCCGAGGCGGCTTGTTGATTGCGCGCCGCTTTTGTAATTGCAGTTGTAGTTGTAGTTATGGTTTATTTTGCCATTTTTAATATTTATACCCATATGAACACCATGCGGCAAGGGGAAAAGAACGCGGGGCGGTGTACGACAGCCTTCTCAAGGCGCCGTTGAACTCTTTGAATGAATGAACGACTGTCAACACACTCTCACACACACGCACGAAGATAGATAGTCGGCCGATTACTTATGTAGCTTGTGTGGCGGGGAAGGTTGAGACGCCGAATGACAGCTCCAATGAATAGCTGAGTGACAAATGTGCATAACTCTTTATTTACATACTTGAATAACTGGCTGTCTGAATGAGGCACTAACTACGCAGCAACTATTGGTGGGGTTGTCGGTATGCGGCGCGGCAAACAAAATCACTAAAAATGAGTCAAGTATTAAGACAGGAAGAAAACACCTCACATGCGCAGTTAAAGACGAGATAATACTAAAAAAAAACTACGAACAAAAAAAACGGAAAAATGGCAAAAAGCGCCCAAGGGGTCTTGAGTAGTTAAGCATTGTGCGCGCATAAACAATGTTAATGACCAAGTGAGTGGTAAACATCTTTATGAATACCCAAAAGGGGTGAAGGTATAGTTGCGTTTATTCTTGAATCTTCTTTAATACTTTTAATGCGAATTGTCAGCTTCATATGGTTTTGATTAAGGAAAGTTATGTTCGTTTTCGAAGACAAGACGAAGATTTCTTTTGAAGAGTCAATAGTTTCTAAGTATGAAACACACAACCCCCACATATCGATGAAGGCCTTTGAGCTAATTACAAATCTGTTAAGACGATAATATCGATCTGAGGCTATTTGCTCAATCAACACAATGTCATCCATTTCGTTTAACGTCACTCCACCAAACACTGACAGGCAAAGCGAAATATGTGCGCACCACAACTGTTTCCAGACCAATCTGACATTTGACATGCCAGCCGGCGAACGACAGCAGAGTTGCAACTCATTCCCAACTGGAATTAATTATCAAGAACATCTTAAGTTAACAAGTTTATCACAAGGCAGCATCTTCAAACGTCAGAGACCCTATAAAGTGTAGTAATACCTTTCGAGGTTTCCTACTATTTTAAAGAAAAAATACAGAAACTTCAAAATTATTGTTTATTATCAATCGAAAGAACATTCTTCGGCATTTAATTTTTGAAGATTATCTCTTTCAAATATTGTCCGCGGCTACGTCCCAAATGGTCCATCCGTTGAGTCCAATTTTCGATGACTCGTTCGAGCATATCGACTGGTAACTGGTGATTGATACCCGTGATGTATTGCTTCAAGACCTGAATCGAAGCGGAATTGTGCGTATAGATTTTAGACTTTACATATCCCCACAAAAAAAGGTCTAACGGTGTATATCACACACGATCTTGATGGCTACTCGACCGCCACAGAACTTGAAATTATCTGTTCACCGAGGTGTTCTCTCAATAAACCCATTGGTTGTTGCGATGTATGGGATGTATGGCGCGCCGTCTTGTTGAAGCCAAATGTCGCCAAGATCACGAGCTTCCACTTCAGGAATTAGTTGGTTATCACGGCGCGAAAACGCTTGCCATTGACAATTACGTTTTCACTGGCATTATTTTTGAAGAAATATAAATGAAATGGCGGCTCTTGAATCTCTTCAAGTCGCTCTTCTTGAAACATTTGAAGAGCCCATAGAGCGAAGCGATGTTGCTTGGGTCGAAGTTGAGCGACTTCAGTTCTTGCACAAGCTGTATTTTGTACGCTTTCAATTTAAGATCTCGACGTAAAATGCGCCAAGTCGTTTCAACGGTCAGTCCGAGTTGCTGCGAACGATGCCGAATCGACTCTCGTCGATTTCGGGTATACTCTCAGCTACGGCTGCTTTATTCTCTTCACTGCAAGCTAGACGTGGTCTAATCGGTGGAATATAATCTAATAATGAATGCTGGCTGTCAAGATGTTGCGAATTGTATGCTCAGTAGGCCGATTATGTTGACCATAACTTTAGCGAAGCTCGCGAAACACATTCTTTGCAGAACCTGAATTTTCGTAATAAAGTTGAACGATTTGTAAACGTTGTTCAGGTGTAAGTCCTTTTATGCTGAAATGCTAAACAATGCTGAATAAAAAATAACATGACAGCTTGACACGACACGACTCATCCGGAAAAGTACCTCTACTTGGATATAGCTGCCATGCAAACTGAACAATCGGAATAGAGTGCTTGATAGGAATCATTTGACGAGGTGTCTTCATGAAATTTGGCATGAATTTTCGAACACACTGTTCAGATCGGATCACTATAGCATATAAGCGTTATAGAAACTGAATAATCGGAATCAAGTGCATACGTTATTGTTGAATATCATTATTATTCTACAAAAAGCTCTCAAGCACATTTATTTTCAGCTAACTCTCTGTCTCTCTCTCTTTCTCTCTTTCTCACTTTATGAATTCGTGCAACTCCGACATTCTTGAGGCAAATACTGAAGCTAGTTAATAAATCAGCTAACACGACTTCATTTTTAATGATGATAAACTATGCTAGCTGTCAAGTAGCACTAGAAATAACAACAAATTCCATTAAAGCTTTTAAAATTTTTAAACTAGTGTAGAGTGTGCAGTTAGAAGATAATGAAAAGCAATTACGAAAATTAGTGTCAAAAATGCTAAAATTGCGCAACAAAATAGCAACTTTTGCAAAAACCCGTTTCAATGCGGTAAAATATTGGCATACAGTTATTTTGCTAATAGAGCATATTTTAAATGTTGGCTAAAAATATTAGAGCTAATGCGTTAGCACGCGCGTTACATTTTCAGGCGTCAATATGATACAATTTTTGCGGCTGTGTGTATTTATATATTATATATGTATGTGTGTGAGTGTAGATGTATGCGGCTTATATGTATTTGTGTGAATATATTTCGTGCAATGTCAAGTCTCAAAAATTTATTGTTCGCAAAATGTGGGGCAACATGCAAGCACGCATAATGAATTCATAGAAATCGTGAGCGATACATACTTCCATATATATAAATTATACATTTAATTGCACATTAACATTAAGTATAGAAGAAAAAAATTATAAACACTTTCATAACCAAAAATTAAAGCTGCACGTGTAAACATGTTACACAATCGCTTACAATGGCACTAAGCTGCGACTTGTGCGTTATAATTAAATCTTTTATATAAAGTGTGGCAACAAAGCGAAATTTGAAAGGGACTTAAATGCTGGCGAACAAACAGTTAATGATGCTCACGGATATGAAGGAAGGAAAAATAGAAATTAATTGCTTGCGAAATGACTACTTTCGTGGTACTTACATGCATATGTACATGCTGAGGTGGGTATATATGTATATAAATATAAATGATTATTATAAATGTGCATAAACTAATGTATTTTAGTGCATTTGAAAATTCATATGGACTCACAAATATTTTGAAAGAGTTTTGCATACATACATAAATATCTACAAAGGTGAGTGGCAACATAATATAACGCATATGAATGCAGTAAATTATGTTAGTTTGATTTAACATTGGCCCAGTCATAGCAATAACTAACAAGAAAAGGCGTTAACTTCGGCTGCACTGGAGCTAACATATTATAATACCCTTCACAGGTGTTTATTTAGCATATGCATATAGTATATATTTAGTAAGGAAAATTTATCATTCTTGAAGACCTCAATTTTGTTTTCGACCAATCAGTTTGTATGGCGGCTATATACCATACAAGTACTATATACCGACTTTAACAATATTATCAGAGATTGTAGCGTTGCCTTGGATCATGATCTGTGTCAAATTTTGAGAAGATATCTCATGAAATGAAAAAGTTTTTCATACAAGAGTTTGATTTTGAACGATCAGTTTATATGACAGCTATATGCTATAGTGGTCCGATCTAATTAATGTGTTAGGAGATTGTAGCGATGTCTTGGAGAATTATCTCTACCAAATTTCGTAACGATATCTGGTAAGATAAAGGAGTTTTCCATACAAGCACTTGATTTCGATCGTTCAGTTTGTATGGTGGCTATATCCTAGAGTGGTCCGATGTAAACAATACGTTTAGAAATTGTAGCGTTGCTTTGGGCAATAATTTGTGCCAAATTTCGTAACGATATCTTGTAAAATAAAGGAGTTTTCCGTACAAGGGCTTGATTTCCAGCGATCAGTGAGTTTGTATGTCAGCTATATGGTACAGTAATCCGATCTAAACAATACGTTCAGAGATTTTAGCTTTGGCTTGGACAATAATCCATCCCAAATTTCATGAAGATATCTTGTAAAATAAAATAGTTTTCCATACAAGGGCTTGATTTTGAACGATCAGTTTATATGACAGCTATATACTATAGTGGACCGATCTGAACAAATTCTTCGAAAATTGTACCCTCGCCTTCGAAAATAGTCTGTACCAAATTTCATGAAGATATCTCATCAAATGAAAAAAATTTCCGTACCGAGACTTCATTTTGATCAGTTGGTTTGTATGACAGCTACATATATGTTACAGTGATTCGATATCAGCGGTTCCGACAAATTAGCTACTTATTGAGGAAAAAATTACTTGTACAAAATTTCAGATCGATATCTCCAAAATTGATAGACTAGTTCCTGTATATACAGGCAGAGAGATGGACTTATCTACATAAATCAACTCAGCTCGTCTCGCTGAACATTTGTAAATACTTTATAGGGTATGCGATGTTTCCTTTAAAGCATCACAAACTTCATGACCAACTTAATACACCCTGTCGAGGGTATAAAAACATGAAAATGTATTGAGCGCAACATTAGTTCGCTGGCTCTTAATACTGGTAGTCAATTTGTTGATGTTTCAATGAGATACACCGTAAACAAGTTGTTGTTATTATTATTATTGTTATGTGTGTGTGTTCGCTAGACCACCTTTGGTTTAAACCAGTCCGCTAAGCGGCCACAAATCAAACCTACGATCAGCAATCAGCGTTCAGCAATTTGCAATTAAAATCGCCTACAATGAGCAAAGCAAGTTTTCGATTTCAAACTACTCTCACCTCTGCCGCAATAAAAGGTGAATTATGCACTAATATATAAAAAAAAAACTTACTTATAATCGCCTAAGCGCATTTGTATGTATGTAGTCATTTATATAAATTTGCGGTAATAACGTTTATAGCAACGCATTGTTAGCGTTAGTTAGCAGCGGCAACCTGTCTATTATCTCCACTTTTGCTAATTTTAAAGTGCGGTTTGCCTTTTATTTCAACACACACCGCGGCTGTCTCACCAACACCTTGCAACGTATTTGATAGACTCGGACTCCGACTCATCATGCGCAGGCGCACCTTTCCCACTGACTGATTTGCGCGCAGCACGCTTCAGTGCCTTACTGCAAATAATAAGCAATGGTGTCGGCCCGCCTGCCCGCCGGTCACTCAATTGCGCAGTCGCTTGGTTTTCACCTGTTGCTTCAGCGTTTTACTTTTTCCACTTTTGTTTGGGTGTGTTGTTGTGCTTTTTGACTTTTAATTTGTTAGCAATTTCGCCTCGGAGCGTAGAGATTCGCTTTTATTTGAATTTTCTTGAGCGTGTTAAGAATCATAATTGCTGACTAAAGCGGTTTTGCTCAGATTTGCATGTTGTTTATTATAAAATTTAATTTTCTAAATCAATTATTTATGTACTGAAGTGTGAGTACTATCCGGGTACTTGATATTTCACGCTCACGTTGTCCGTTGTCTATTAATTTAATTCATGGAAATCTATTATTAAATCACGCTTCGTAGTTCCACTTAATTTGCATAATAGAAAACTTTGAAATTGATTAATTGATATTTGTATCTTAATTGACCCACAAGCTAATAAATCCTATAAAATCTTACGGTTTCTCACTTATAAGTTCCTGTTTATAGAAAAATATAAAAACTACTTTATTAAAAAAATTTTACCATAAATAATTTTTTTCAAATAAATGTGCTTGAAAGCTTATCGGAACTGGTAACAGCAAATTTGCCACCAAAATCACTTACCAGCTGATCAAATTTGAACCGGATTGACAAATAAAACTAAATTTTCACGTATTTTATTCAAAATCTCTATTAACGCCTTCACAATAGGCTCCTAAACTAATGTTTAATGCAATTTTCCATGCACTTATTATAAGTCTCGGCTGGGATTCCTGACTCCAGTGCCAACGGCTAATTTCGATTTTTTCGATTTCGGCTCATTTTTGGTATGCCATTTTCTAAATTGTTGTACAGTTTCGATGTTGTATGCATAAATCCACGTCCTGTCACTAATGCATTTAATAAATATTTATAGACCTTCAGCTATGTTGTCGAGTATCTCTTTTGTGACTTCTACTCTACGTCGTTTTTGCAAAGGTTCAGTTTTTTTGATAGCATTTACACGCACCTTACCCAAGGCATTAACCCAAATATGTCGAATCGATCCATAAGGGTTGCTATCGTTGCTATCTCTCTGATGTCACTGTTTTCAATCACTGTTTCTTTAACTTTTTCGATGTTATCGTTATTAACAGAAGCGGTTTGACGCTGATTGGATTGAAAAGTGAAGGTCAGGACCTCCGATTCGTGGTAAAGTAGACTCGCCAAAACACTTCTGGAACATTTTCAACGATTCCGCAGCCAAAATTCCATTGGATACATAAAACTTCAAACAAACTGGTCGTACATTTGTTTTCTACATCATACATTGTGACAAAAAAGTACCCGGAAATTGTAAATAAAAAGCAAAATATTAAATTATTCATCAATATTTATTTTGTCGCCTTATGCCAACGATTTTTCCAGTCCTGGAAACACTTTTTGGGAGGGCCTTCAGCTCCTTCCGCGAATAGTGTTTAATCTCCTCGTTCGACTGAAAACGGGTTATAGGGATCTAGTTCTAATTTTAGTTTGTGGAACAGGAAAAAATTACTTGGAGTCAAATTCATTGCGTTTTGACTTTAAATTCGGTCACAATCGGTACCCTTTTTGAAAAAAATCAGCTTTATTGGGACTAGTCGAACAAGAATGCCTTTCATACCCAAAATATCCACCAAAATCATTCGAATGAACTTGCGAGAGATGTCGAGCTCTCTTGCCATCTCTATAACACTTTCCTGAAGATTAAAGAGGTATGTGTTCAACGATCTCTCGACCGTCGTTGAAGGCTTAGTTCGATAGGTTAAGTTAGATTGTTGCTCATGTCCTATGAATTGACGAAATAAAGGGATACCAGTTGTGTCTGCTTAATAAAGTCATTTCGCTGAAGAAGTCCAATAGAAATAAGGCAGTAAGCCGGAGCTTTTTTTCTTGTGAAAGATATATCTTGTTGAATACAAGAAGCCCCCTTAATTTTCTGTGGGTTTCGCCTGATCAGGAATATTTTGTGATTGAGTAACTGCAGGCTAATTCCTTTCCACTAAAATGCTAAATTGGTAATCATGCCTTCCATGCTCATCAGTACTTCATTCTCCATTACCTTCGCTAAGGCTTATATGAATTTTATGAGGAAGTGTCTCGATGAAATTGAAAGTGAGTCCAAGAATTCTCAAACTATTAAATTTTAATCGCATGACCAGTGAGTTCAGGACCGATATACATACATAGTTGCATTTCTCATAGAGTGAAAACTTTCTGCAGGTAAATGAACTTCGGAACAGTAGATCTACTTTAATGGCTATTACCTCTGCTTCAAGAACACATTAGCTGAATAAAGATCAGAAACTAAAACTTATAGAAATTGCATGCGGATGGAGTTCTTCTTGTACGTCTTCACTGAACTAGTTACAATACAAACAAAAAGATCTGATGGACTCTATTCTCGAAGTGTACGCCTTACTCGGGCATCTCTCATAGGAATAAAGTTTCCAAAAGCTGGTTCAACGTCGAAACTCTCAAAACTTACAATCTGTCTGATAGTCCATTCATTATAGTAAGTTCACCTCGGAATTCGATATACACAGCTGTAAGTCTTTAAATACTTGTATATTGACTTCCTAAAGTTGTCTCAAAACATACATATGGTAGGTATATCCTACAGACTTACAGGGTATCTCGAATTCCGAGATTCTTACCTAACTTAACCTTAATTGACTGGACTATGATTCTAAAGCCATCCAAGCAACCGAATCCGAAAAGTCTGATAAAATCTTCACAGCGATAAATTCAGTTGGCAGGCATTTTCTAAGGTTTTTAAATTGGAAATACTTTTAAGTGCCCAAGTTTCAGTAGTTCATGTTGCACCGCGAATGATAAGGAGTTCATCGTCTCATTTGAAATGTTGAATTTCAAATGAAACTGTTTGCGTTATTTCACTCAAGGCCCGCAATGATGAAAAACCTTCTCTTCACATAAATATTTATAGAATTTAAAAATTTCCCTCGGACTTAAAGAAATGGACCACAAATAACGAGAGTAACCATTTTTTTAATAAAAGTGCAAACAAATTAAATTGTGTATGTTAAGTTTTACAATTTAGCAACCGTACTCTTATGGGATTAGCAATATTTTCGCGTTTTTCATTGACTTTTGTAAATCCAAAAACAATCTGGTTTTGCGGTGCACCAATAAAGCTCTACATCATATTGAATTCATGGCTGTTACACATATGCATATACATTCATACTCACACAAATACATATACATACATATATACATGCAACAAGGCAGCGCGCCAAAAACACCGACTGTAATGAAAAAAGTTCGACGAGCTTGCGGTTGAGCAGATGGGTCGAATTATTTTTATACAACAAGGTATATGTGTGTATGTATGTGTGGTTGTCAGTGGTTTACATGCCAGTGTTTGTTTCTGTTAAAACAATTATAATCCTTGGGTATCAGATAGCAATGAAGTGAGGTAAGCATTATATGTATAATACATACTAACATATATGTGCATATGTATATAATATACCACATATTCGTATATATCAATATCAGTTAATTCAATTGGTTAAAAATTAGGTTATATGCTTTTAGTCTGAATTTTTAACACCTGTCTCCATTATAAATAGGAAAAGGAAATTTGCGTACTGCTCGAAATTGAAAACTACTACGGCTCTCTTTTAAATTTTTTTGTAGCAAATTCGAAACTACTATAGTGAACAAGGTGCTCGTGTACTCAAAGGACTCGAACTCTGAAATTTATCTCTATAAACCGATTTTAGACTATATGGCAATCCCAACAATGTCTAGCGTTCACTAAAAAACAGACCAAAATTTTAGTAGTTACACCCTTTTTGATTAAATTCGTTACAAAACAAAAATAAAAATGAAAATAAAAACAAAAATGAAAATAAAAAAATAAAAATAAAAACAAAAATAATAATAAAAAAATATATTGTATATTTGATCAAAAACTTCTCTAACCTTTTTTTTCTTACAACCCTCAAAAAAAAATTTCCCGTAACTTCATCAATCCTGTCAACAAGTAGAATTTATTTGCCCTCGCCGGCATGTGGTGAGTGCTTTAAGGTTTTCTCAATGGCTCTTTTGGCCAATAACCTAACGAATCCACTTTTCTAGTCAACTGCCCCCAGCACCAATCCTTTGATTACTTTCAATGCCAACACCTACTCGTCGTGCCGAGTTAGCAATTTTCGTCAAATATTTCCTTTTTGGATTTTTCGGCAACAGGAATGTGCATATGTGCAACACAAAAAGTCCTGTTAGCTTCCGTTACATTTCAACATTTGAGTGTTGTTTGCTCTCTTGCCCTTTGATATGGCATTTAACCGTTCACCCGACAACAGCCGGTTTCGTAGGCGTCAGTGCGGGTTTGCACAAACATACGGGCCTGTGTTTTTGTTGATATGCAAATGCATGTTTATACATGTCTGTTTGATGTGTGTGTGTGTTGTTATCAAAGTCAGAAATCAATGTTTAGCAAAACCACTTCCTGCATGTACCAACGCTGGCACCACCCGAACAAACCAAAAACGCAGAGAACGCCTTCTTTAGACATGCAGTTGACGGTATGGCAAAAGGCGACGAGTAAAATTTTGTGCTTTCAAACGCATAACATTGATGCTAGTATGTTGAAATCGGTTAAAATGTGATATTTTCTGTCACAGTTGCCTAAAAGTAGGCAACGATTTATGGTATTACCGCCTACTTTACCTAAAACTTTACCCAAAAGTAGATAGTAACAACATTAATCGTTGCCTACAGTTAGGCCTATAACCTAAAATTATTTTGTTTTAAGCGATAACCCTTTTTTTGAAAATGAAATAAATCCAAGTAAGCTTCTTAAAATATATCGCACTTGTTACGTTAAAGTGTAACAACTCAAAATTTCCTAATTTTAGTTTTTTGCAAGAAAATAATGTGCAGTGGTCATCTCTACCCACTGTAAAAATCGTTCAGTGATTTGTCTAGTCTTTCGTTAAAAAAAAACCGTTATGACTCTCTCTTTGTTTTCAGAATGACTTCTTTCGTCTCAACTAAAGAGTTACATTTTTAGTTGTCTCCAAGTGTTTTATCAAATTGGTTCGTTAGTGTATCACATAAATTGTAAGATTTTGAATTGTTACACAGAGACAACTCAAAATAATACTACTATGTATATAAAAAAATTTCATTAAAAGAGTAATAAATCAAAAATTTGTTATTTTCGTGCAAATACTAAACAAATAAAAATGAAACAACGGTTATATTATTTTTAATGATATTTTCGTGCAATTACATAGTTTTTCTTTGTAATATATTATTAATATTTACGGCAACAGTTTTTCGTCTCTACTGAAAATGTTCAAATTTTGAGTTGTTACACTTTAACGTAACAAGTGCGATATACAAGTATATGGTAGTAGCGTGATCCAAGTTACCCTTTTAATCACCAAATGGCACCAAAGAGAGACAAATTTGCACTGCGAAGGGTTTTTTGGGCGACTGTCACGCCTCTAGTAGGACCTCATAGGCGATTTATGCCTCTAATTAACTGCTCTGTGGCTACATTATTATCATTTGCATTTCATACGAAATACTTTTTTCTCAATTATTTGTTACACTGTGTTTTTTTTGCAACTAAATGTATACTGAAATAATGAAAATTGCATGTACTATATATTTATCCACCTCTCAATATGGACTTACTTCTTACTTTACTGTTTCTGGCAAAAAGAGTTGTGCCAAAATAAATAACTACGAGTGATGCACTTGCAAATGGAGTTTTATGCCTGTCATCATCGTTTTCTCATATCCTTGCGCACTTTCAGTTTGCAGAGTGACATTAGGGTAGGTCGTTAAAAACAAAACAAAAACATATTTTGGGTTATTCTTTGCATTACTTATTTTTATTATGAATTTTTTACTTGAACTTTATATTACACTGGTCTAAAGGGGTTTTGTTGCCCTGGGTATAAGAACGGTTTTGGATATATTTGTGATACAATGCATGGCACTATCAATGATTTGTAAGCTCCCGCGAAGTCCAGCTATCTAGTAGTAGTGAAACACAAGAGGATGCGAGAGCACCGACCCGCTCCCATATTCCCGATAGCGGTTGTAGCATGCCTTTTCTTGATAGCTCATTAGCTTTACAATGGCACCCATACCAGTATTATCACAAAGACACTCGTTGCTATTGATAGCGAAGTTAGGCACTCCTTGACCAGTCTTGAACCCACAGTTAATGAGTTCAAATTTTTCAATATAATAATTTTCATTAGAAAAAATAAAATAAAATATATATAATTTTTTGACATTTTCAAAAAAAAAATCAATATTAGTTCCTCCCTAATACAAACACAAGCCCCATTATGTGTTTCAGTCTACCGTAGATTGATCGTAAAGAGAATAAATCTTTATCAAACGGTGCCAAAAATATTTGTACGTGTATGTATCTGTATGAATTCAAAATCCTTTTCGTCCTTCCAGTCTGCATACGTGTTTATTTGATCTGCTCGACGCCAATGATAAAAGAAAATAATTTTATGGTTGCCATAAAGCATGCATACATACCATATGAATATGCCATTGACCATATTACTGTGCTTGCCAATAAATAATTCAATAATAATCACTTACTTTTCATTAACTTTATATCAACCTTTAGCCATTTTATTTTTTGGTACTATACACCATTCAAGCTTAAAACTATATAGCTATACATACATATGTATATAGTACTTCAGTTAATACTTGTAAAAATAGAGCTCTCTGCCAGGCAGCTATTTGGCATCGACTGACTAAGAGCAACCCATTAAGAGCATGCAACTTTGCAACAAATATGCAATTCTGCGACGAAACAAAAGCGTTTCGTGTAAGTGAAAAGAAGATACTTTTCCCCGCATGACAGTTACGCCTGTACCAACTGCAATAAGCAATTTTCTGCTCAGCATAATTTTGTGAAGCCTCTTTGTGAGACAAATTAACTGTTTTTTTAGTTTTTCATTTTTAAATAAAACTGAAAGCCATTATTTTTATCAGTTTCCTCGCTTTGCTGGCATTGTTTGCGAATTTTAATGTCTGCAGTAGCTCTGCTGGCAGTCACACTCTTATCTCGTCTCCACTTCATGCCAAAAAAGCGGAGAAGTTCTAAAATATTGAAAAAGTTGTTGCTGCGCTTGGCTATCGCTTTTATACACTTCCGTAGCGTTGCCGTGCCTCTTCAGAATGCAAATGAATTCGGTGGACATTTTTTATTCAGTTCTTGTTTATTTTTTAATGAAAAGTTAGTTTAAAACGCGACTCAATTGCAAGAAATTCAGTAAAATTGCTTTTTGGAGTATTATTATGGAGTCTTAGATTTGGATCTTGCAATGTACTTTCTCTGAAGTTGGGCAGCAGATCGACTTAATATATCTCGGCATATCTCAAAGGCATATATAAACTGACTTGTTGAAATTTAAATTCAATTTAGATTGCATTTAAAATGAATGACGGCTTAATTGTGTCAAAATTATCCTCTTTATATGCTAGAAATGCTAATTGACTACATTAAGAGAGTGTTTGGAAGGCATTTATATAATTGAGCGCTATTTTTCAATCATATTCCTAATTACCCAATTTATATCCGAATAAATGACAGATAAACGTTTTATAAATATTTAAAAGCCTTTTCGCTTCGAGTTAATTGATCAATTAACCAGCCATTACTCAATTGAAACGCTAATTTAGATCGTTTTACCATACCAAATCCTGTTTTACTGAATAAATTCTTCATCGAACTGACATCAAGTTGGAACTAGAATGAAATTCTGCGGGTTGTCCAGGCTATAAATTTGGTTGTGTGTGTGTTAAAATAATTTAATCTTTAGAAAAATTACGAAATGAAGAACACAAACAAGTATAACAGCTGATCGTGTTAAACAAGTCAATCGGCTGTGCGAAAGGCAAAAACTGGTTTACCAATTATAATCTTAATGCACTACATTAATTTGGCTGCGCGTAAAGACTATAAGACAATCCTTAATAATCAATTAGCAATGTATCGCTGTAGGTAATTTTACACAATTAGTTAATTGACTAAATTAAAGAACGCTTTGATACACCTTTTAAGTGCGTTTGTATCTCTAATTAAGTCAATTAAACCTAATTAACACTCCAATTATCTGCGTTTGTAGCCTTAATTAAGTCAATTAGGCCTAATTAGTTAATTTACTTAATTAAAAAATCGCTTTGACACACCTATTATGTGAGTTTTTATCACTAATTAAGTCAATTAACAATTTTTCTCTGTATGTAATTTTAAACAATTAGTTAATTGACTAAATCAATGAATGCCTTGACACTCCTTTTATCCGCTTTTGTTTTATTTGAAATAATATATTGCAATGGAAGAACCAAAAATAATTATTTAATAAATAATATAATAAAATAATGGCAGTTGCTAATTAAGTGAGTTTTATATGAGAACATTAACCTCAACTAAGCAATTATTGGTCTCATGGAAAATTGCTATGTGAACATATTATAAGAATTATTATGTAAGTAATAAACTTAAATTTTTTTCCTGTCAATTTCAACGTACCCTTGAACTCTTTTGATAACTTATATGAAGCCTCTCAATCTCATTCTCCAAATTTCTTTCTTTTACAGAGTGTACTTTGTGCCGACTTAGCCATAAGCATACCTAATAATCAAGGGCTGGACAATGTCTATTATCGCATCGACTACAGTCCGCCATACGGTGATCCAGCGCCAAACACAACAATACCGTCGCGTGAGATTGGCGAGGAGATTCAATTCTCGCACGCTCTGCCCGGCACCAAGTACAATTTCTGGTTGTACTATACAAATTACACGCATCCAGATGTGCTATCGTGGACGGTGACAATTACCACAGGTGAGCGAGCATACATTACATTTCATAGGATAGTTCGAAATTTGTGGAAAATATTTTTCTTCTTGCTTCAAATTTAAATTTAATAATTTCAGCTGACCGCTAAGGATTAAAGAGTGATCCGTTTTGAGTTTCCCTATTTCTTTTAAAGAAAAAACCACAGAAACATCAATTTTATGGGGAATGTTAATTATCATTCGAAAGAAAATTCTTTGACATTCATTTTTTTATGGTAATCTCAAATCTTTCAAATGTTGGTCACGGCTCGTCTCAGATTGTCCATCTGTGTGTGATATCACACGATCTTGGTGACTTATCGATTGGCACAAAACTTGGAAAGTGTTCTCTCAATAAATACATTCATTGGCGCGATTTGTGGAAGTTCATTCAGCAGGTCTTTCATCTTCATATTTATATGAGGGTAACCCTAAAGTATCCTTGGAACCCAGTCACTTTAGCGTATGACATTTTTAATTGCTTTCGAGGAAGAGATAAATATCGCAACACGAAAGGCGTTATCGTGTGGAACTTATTTATGCATTTTAAAGCAACTAAACGAGGCAGCAGCATTTAAAACTAAATTTAGTGCTAAAAATTGTGGATAAATAGTTTTAATTTTATTATTTACTCTTTTCGATAGAAAGTCTCAATCGAGTTTAAAATAGTTTCACGACATTATTGTAAATAAGTAAGTCTCTTTTCGTTGGAGCCATTTTTTAAGTGGCAGGTCCCAAACCCAACACACAACCCCGGGGAAGAATGTTTTGCCTTCTGACTTTAGCTCGCCTTCAAACGGATGTTCTTTGGCTACCCAGAAGATACTTGGTGGTAAGACCGGAAGTCGTGAGCTGCTTAAGCCATCTGTAGAAAAATCGTTTCTGACCGCTCTCAAGTGAATGGCGCTCAGAGAATTTTCCTCACTTACGTGAACTTCTACACAGGACTCCATCCTCTATGTATCCCAAATTGGTGCCAAATTGCGAAAAGAAGAAACGCTGTTGATAACTCGTCTGTAATATGTCCATGCCAATAAAGAAGAAGAAGAACGAAGTCTCTGCTAGCAATTTTAGAAACATGCCGGCAATTTTGACTGAAAAACACTATAATTTAGAGCATCTTTATAATCTGCCATTTTCAATATTGACCACTTCCCAACTTTCACAACACCTTATAGAGCACAAACACCACTTTGCTGTCAAACTGACAGGTGTCACAGACATGTCAAAGCACTTACCCGTATTTATTTTCAGCCTAATGATCATAATAGCGAAAACAGCCGACACCCACAGCGTGTTCTTCGTACACACCCACACACACCACTCAACTCTCTGCTGCATTAAGTTGAACACATTAAATCGGGGAAGTAAGTCTACGCTCTTCAGAAGTTTCGAAAGTGTAGCGCTTTGCTGCAAATTTAACGCATTTTAACTTCCCCATGTAAGCCATTGCGTATATGTAGGTACGCTAGTGGGCCCCATAAAGTGTGTTTTTGCGCTCTTTAAAGTGCTCATTACGCTTCTAAATGCCTGTCTCTGTGAGTAGAATTATGAAAATTGCCTTTTAACTGCGTTTCAGTAATTTAACAAAGTACTGAAATTACAACTGCGTTCCCTTGTGGCGGCGAAGCTTTTCTCTTCGCACTTGGCTGCTTACATCATGGCGCTGTTGTAGCATTATGTAATTGCTGAAATTAAGTAAAAATCGCGCGAGCATTACGAAATGTTAGACATTTTTTTTATGATGGAAAATTAAGTAACTGAGTATATGAGGGAAAAAATAAAGTGATACTATGTATGTGGACTTTCTCATATTTCTTTTTTTTTTTCCAAAAAGTTTCGCTTATTCCTAGCAACTTCAACTTTTCCTGGACCTCTTCATATTTGTCTAAACTAGAACTTGCTACATCTTAAGCTTCTCAGTTTGATAAACGCCTTCAAATTTCCCACAAAAGTGCTAAGTGAAATTTAAAGATTCCAACATAAATAAAAACTCATCTAAAACTAAAAACTATCAAGTAGTTTTTCCCACTTTAAGTTTATGGCCCTGCTTGATATACGGTTAGTAACTCAAATTTTTATTACTACTAATTTCTCCTTTATCTTCAACAAACCAAAGTGTTAATTGAGTGCAATGACCATAGCATAGCTTTGTGTAGACCAAACTTTCTCGGCATTGCTTCCGCCAAAAGTTCGCAAATCCGTAGACTAGTCTTATTTTCGGTAAGCAGTAACTTGTAAATTTGCAAAGCACGCATTTTGGGCGGCTTTTGGGCAAATACTTTTGCTTAAGTCATGAATTTTGCAAGTGTCTGCTGGCTGCAAAGAAACCACACCATGAACAACGCACACGTGTCTATGTACAGTGGAGTCTCAGAAATTATATAATCACTACGTTCTTTTGGCGATTTAATTTTTATTTTGTAGAATTTCGAAATTATTAAGGGGCGCATCTGGCGTGACAGCATAAAAAATGTCGATTTTTGGCAATTAAAAAAATTTTGTTTTTTATTTGAAGGGTATATTGTGTGAAATACAATATATATTATATTCATACATATATATTTTTAAAGAAAAAGTAAATATTTTTCGAGTTACACGCCGACTCCGGCAAAAAACGGTAGAACGTTGTATGGAGAACATGTAAGAGAAATTTGTTACTCATCGATTCATTTGAATCCAAGTAATCACTGAAGCATATTCGAAAAATGCTGTTTCGAGAAAAACGCTTTTAACGATAAATTGAAAGATCTGATTGGACTGAGCGGCTGCGCTTTAGAAGACTGTAACTCAAAAACTATTTGAGGTATCGATTCAAATTTTGAGTTTGTTATTTTTAAAGGTATAAGCTAAGCCATATGATTTTTTTTTAATTTTGCACTAGTTGTGCCCCTAAAATATTCTACTTAAGTAACTAGTTTAAATGATCAAACAAAATTTAAATAAATGAAAAAAACTTTAAATAATTAAAAAAAAATAATTATAATAATTAATAAATAATTTAAAAAAATTAAATAACTTAAAAAAATTTAAATAATTAAAAAAATTTAAACAATTAGAAAAATTAAATATTTTGAAAAAATTTAAATAATTAAAAAAATTAAATAATTAAAAAATTTAAATAATTAAAAAAATAATTTTACATATATCGTTTTCCATAAAATTGTATTACTAATTATTTTCGACTTAACTCGAAATTTTAGTAATTAAAAAAAGTAGATAACTAAAAAAAATTTAAAATTAAAATAATTAAAAAAAAAATTAAATAATTAAAAAAAAAAAAAATAATTAAAAAAAATTAAATAATTAAAAAAAATTTAAATAATTAAAAAAAATAATTTTACAAACATACATATATCGTTTTCCATAAAATTGTATTACTAATTATTTTCGACTTAGCTCGAAGTATTTTTTTTCCTTTTCTAATTATTTTCCCGTTTTCAAACATAATTACGACCTAACTCGAAGTAAATTTTTTCTTATTCCAAAAACTCTTCATTTTGCATTAGTTTCAAGTGTCTAGCGCCTACTGTATTTGGTTGCACAGGTCGTATGAGTTATGTCGGCGAAAAGTTTCTGCTTAACTTGATAATTTTCGCTTTTGTTTTTGTGTCTGGGTAACAAAGGCGCTGCACTCACCTACAAGTAAATCTACTTAGCCAACGCAGCTTCAAATGCTAATTTCGCAGCGCGTCCGGCTTGATGCAGCAAATTTTCACGACATGAATCTATTTATATATACAGTCATCTGTATTTTAACATATATGTATGTATATATTTAAGATTTTATATTTAATCTAGGCCCACTATTTTGGCAAGCTGCTGTAAATTTGCTAATTTCGTAATATAGTTAAAAATTAATTAATGCAATATTATGCAAATTAAGAAAAAAAATGTTGTGTTGTTATTTCTTTTAATTGAATGTATTTAAATTCTTCTATTTTTATATTAAACCCCTTATTAATTACATTAAGACATATGCTCATATATGTACATATGTACATACCTCTCATCAACTCTAAATTTATATTATTTTACGCAGCACTATGTATGTTATTTTAGTGAGATGTTTATCTACGAATCCAACACCTAAGGGCATTTAGCTCTGGAAACTTCCCTCTAAAACACTTACTAAGACTTTACTTATGTTTGTGAATATGTTATAAGGCTTTCAAATATTCCAATCTTCTTTTAGGTTTGAAGAAATAGCCATACCAAATGTACTTATATATGCACTTACATATCTACCTAAGAATTCCCCATTGGCCGTCGCAACAACTTCGTTGAGTAAATTACCCACCGGCATAATTTATTTGCATATACTTATTTCTAAATACATACATATGTATATATATATGTATGTATGTAAATCTCTATAACTGCCTTATCGTCCAACCCTCTGTTAAAAACGTATATTTTTTCTCTTTATTGGCGTGTGAAGCCAACTCCGATAGTATCATCGAAGTTGTAATTATTCAAGTTGGAAATTAGAGCAAATATATTTACAGACAGCACTCTTTTATGATTAGAAAAAAAACATTTTGCAAATGTATGTATATATGTATATGACTACTTCTCTCTTATACCCCGCAGTTATAATTTCAGTGATAAAATGCAGATTTTTGTACTGACTTCCCGCCAATTTTGACCTCCAATATTTGTTTTTGCTCATTTTGCTTGATGTATGACTTGACTCCAAATATGTACGTATGTATATTTTTTGCTTAATACCTGTCGGAAGCCATTGGTTTGTCATGAGATAAGTAAACTATTTCCCTTTTATGTGTCAAACAGTCACTAAATGCCCTTAAAACTTTTCAATTAATAAATGGCAATTGGGAAAACTTTCATAACTCGAGGGTGGCTTGTTCATTACAAATATTTTCTGTAACAAATGCAAAATCTAATATGTACATATGTATGTAAGAAGGAGAGTACATGTGGGTGTGTTGAACTGGGCAAATGTGGAGCACTAGGTTTGTGACTGGAGGGTGTGTTGGATCAACTTTAGCACGTTGATATCGTATTGGTTTGTAAGAGTGTCATATTTTATTGACCGCTGGAAATGGTGGAATATTTGATGATAAATTTAAGTATATTAGACTTGATTAATTGAGTGCTATATCAAATATTATTAAGGTATTTGTCTTTCGCCCTAATATTTGGTTTTTTGTAACCACAAAAATGTTAATGAACTCGAGCTAAATTGTCAATGAGACCAAGAAAAGGAAATACATGAGGAATTAAACACGACGCTTTCATTCTCCAATAGAAAAAACCGAACCAAAGCTTCTGTTACTGACAGTTCCAACGGCGAAGTCTATGTTAGCTTATACTAATATCGGTATTCTGCGTGAGACGATTGTCTCATGTCTCTAATAGTGACTATAGTAATTTAGTGATTCTGTTAGTCAGGAGTCTCATTTTGGTATTCTGGCAAATAGAGTATACTACTTTACAGTATACTACTATACTGTAACTGCCAGAATACCAAAATGAGACTCCTGACTAACAGAATCACTAAATTACTATAGTCACTATTAGAGACATGAGACAATCGTCTCACGCAGAATACCGACATAAAGCTTACCAATCCAAACGAGGTTAGATATTCGAAAGTATAGCCCTTGGCCGATTAAAATCCGGGACAATACGGTTAACGTAGAACCGGCTGTTGTGGGAATTGACGAAAGTAAAGTCTACCTAGTCTCTCGTTGGATCAAAGAGTAGTGAGACCAAGAAAAGGGTTAAACGAGAATATCAGCGGGCTTTATCTCTAGTAATCCATACGCAGAAGGTAGCTTCAAACTAAATGACTAAAATTCAGTATTCTAAGGCGAATATAACATAACAAGCATAACAGAAGATGCCAATCTTCTGCTCTAACAAGCAAATCCAGAAACCTCTCTATCGGACAGCTAGCCAGCTGTTAAGGCTCTCCGTAGCCTGCATTAGGTTGTGCAGGTAAGCAATAACTATCATCTGGGGACCCAGTCATATAAAAAAAAAACGAAAAGGCAGGCGAGTTGGCCCGCTGGAAACACAATTCTCCTAAGCTGCCCCAAACCATTCAGCTCTTTTAAGGGTTGTTTGAAGCAATGCGCTCCAAAGGAACATCTCAGCTCTTGGAACACAAGCAACTCAGGGCATTCCACAAAGTTACTTTGGAATAGTATTGATGGTGGACAGACCAAAAAGCTTCTTCTTGTAGGGAAAAGTAAACTTAGTAATACTGTCGGAGCAGTCATAGAGCACCTACCTTTTTTTCTTCTTTATTGAAGATACCGAATACGCGGTTATAGCCGAGTTTACAACGGCTGTTTGCTGCCGATTCGAGATTTCAAGTGTAGGCAGATCCTTCTCCACCTGGTCTTTCCAATGGAATAAAATATTCCTCTTTATCTGCTTCCCCCGGTGGCTAATGCGACGAATATTCTCAGAGCTGGAGTATTTTCATCCATTCAAAGGATCATAAATCTTCCTCAGAACGCTGACTCATTAAATTTTGTCCTCGTCCAGAGGAACGGATATAGCAGGATGGGGATGATGAGTGCCTGGTAGAGTATGGTCTTTGTTCGTCGTGAGGGGACTTTAGACCCTTAAGATTCCATCTTCAAGAAATTGGATAAGCAGATTTGGCGGAATGCAGAGCATACGTGCAAGATGATTAGACATATCTAACATTTTGTTAAGCTCGTGTATCGAGCTGCTTTTCACCGATTTCGATAGTGTACACAGAAATTACAACATACAAAAATACTTGTATATTATTAAATTATGTTATCAGTATAAATAAACATTAAAGACATTTTTCTCATTTTCTTACAGCGCCTGATCCGCCCTCGAACTTGTCCGTGCAAGTGCGCAGCGGCAAGAATGCCATCATCTCATGGTCACCGCCCACCCAAGGCAACTACACATCCTTCCGCATCAAAGTGCTCGGCCTTTCCGGTGCTTCCAGCTCATACAATCGCACATTCGTCGTGAATAACACATTCCAGCACAGCGTCAAGGAGTTGACGCCGGGCGCCACTTATCAGGTGCAAGCCTACACCGTCTACGACAACAAGGAATCGGTGGCGTATACCAGCCGCAATTTCACAACAAGTAAGTCTCGAAGCAAAGGTGAACTGAGACCTAATAAATGCTACTACTAAATGGAATTTGGGGCGAAGAAAGGGTGTTTAATTGTAGAAGTTAATAAAAAGCTAAAATTTAATAGAAAAAACGCTTTGTTGCGCTCTTGCAATTAAAGCTTTGGCACAGTTAAAAGAAAGTGGAAGGTTTTGGTGTTGGTTACGGGGTTTTCGTTAAAGGTTCTTACTAAAACTGTTATCCCTATCCTCTTATTAATATTTAATTGGAATAAAACACGATTGTGACTAAATTAGCAACAATATCTACATATAAATACATACATATATATATACATAATAATTAATCAATGTGTTAACCTTTATGAAATCTATAATCTCTGCTAATACCTATTCATTACGCTGCTAAAAGGTAGAAGGACGCGACATAAAGAGTTGCTGGATATAAAGATTCTGCGAGGTAACAACAAATTTAAGGAATATGCACCAATTTATCTATATGTATATGTAGTATGTGCATATATATACATACATATGTACTGAAATGAATGTCTTATTAATCATACTATATGGTACTAAATGCTTTCAATAAGATTTCTGTAGTTTGAACTTGTGGCTTATGCACTGTTATGCCACACTCTATATATGTATATATGTTTAACTAAAGTTGAAATATATGTAAGTTGCAAAATACTGTAAAGCTGCACTTTTTGATTTGATGAACGCCGTACAAGAATATTTTGTTGTAATTTTAAGCTTTATTTTTATAAAAATGACGTCTGTGATCGAAAAGCAAAGTGAATATATAAAACAGAAATAACCGTTTGGGAAACACTGCCGGTCTGTAAGTAGTTCAGTTAAATATAAATTTGTTATGGGTTGCAATGATGGTTATTCCAGTTGAGTTGGAATTTTGGAACTGGTTGCGTCAATTATATTGGGTAGTCGAAAAAGTATGGGAAATTTCAATGTGAAAGTTGCATCTCGCTCTGGTCGACCTATCGTTGAAAAAGTCGGTGAAATTTTGGAAAAGATTGATCAGGACCGTCGCATAAGCAACCATGATATCGCAAAAGAACTTAACATTCATCTTCAAACGGGTTTGAACCATTTAAAAAAGGCTGGCTACAAAGCGAAGCTTGATGTTTGGGTACCACATGAATTGGCTATGAAAAATTTAATGGACAGAATAAACATCTGCGATTCTTTGTTGAAACGAAATGAAATCGAACCATTTCTGAGGCAAAGGACGAAAAGTGGATCAAATATGACAATAATGTGCCAAAAATATCATGGTCTAAGCGTGATGAAGCTCAAAAAATGGTCACAAAGCCAGGATTGACACCTCGAGGTCCTCAAGGTTATGCTGAGTGTTTGGTGGGATTGGAAAAGAATTGTCCACTATGAGCTGCTCCAGCCTGGTCGAATGATTAATTCTACATTTTACTATCAACAACTGAAGAGATTGAAGCAAGCAATCGAAAAAAACGGCCAAAACTGATCAACAGAGAGTCTTCGTCTTCCATCAGAACAATGCTACACAACACACATCTTTGATGACTCGACAAAAACTGAGAGAGCTTGGCTGGGAAGTTTTGATGCTGATCCTGACCTTGCATCATCGGACTACCATTTGTTTCGGTCAATGCAGAACATCCTTAATGGAATTAAAGTTGGCTTCAAGAGAAGCCTGAGAAAATTACTTGTCCCATTTTTTCGCCGATAAACCAGAAAAATTTTACACTAATGGAATAATGTCTCTAGCAGAAAAATTGCAAAAAATGGCCGACCAAAACGGTACATTTCGGTTCATTAAAGTTCATTATAAATATAAAAAAATTGAAGTTTGATTAGAAATACGAAAAGACTTTTTCGACTACCTAATAACTTCCTCAGTCACGTCGGCAATCTCTACACGCCATCGTTTTTGGAAAAGTTTAAGAATTTTTGCTACGAGTCTAGTATTGACACGCTTCATAATCAAAACATTAACCAAAATGTGTCGAATCGATCCGTAACCGATGTAGAGCTTATCTGATATGTCTGTGATGCCATCACAACTATTTGCAAACACTATTTCTCTAATATTTTCGATGACATTGTCATTATCATAAACAGAGGTGGAGAAACGAGTCGCAGGAGGCAAGTTTCCGTTGACTTCACGATCTTCACCGGATGCTTTGAGCCACGATATACTATATGTACTTGTGTTAGTGAGAGATTATAACTTGTGATTTTTTAAGAGCTTGATAACTTTTTTTTAAAAAAAAACGCATAAAATTTGCAAAATCTCATCGGTTCTTTATTTGAAACGTTAGATTGGTTCATGACATTTACTTTTGAAGATAATTTCATTTAAATGTTGACCGCGGCTGCGTCTTAGGTGGTCCATTCGGAAAGTTCAATTTTGGGCAACTTTTTCGAGCATTTCGGCCGGAATAGCCCGAATTTCTTCGGAAATGTTGTCTTCCAAAGCTGGAATAGTTGCTGGCTTATTTCTGTAGACTTTAGACTTGACGTAGCCCCACAAAAAATAGTCTAAAGGCGTTAAATCGCATGATCTTGGTGGCCAACTTACGGGTCCATTTCTTGAGATGAATTGTTGTCCGAAGTTTTCCCTCAAAATGGCCATAGAATCGCGAGCTGTGTGGCATGTAGCGCCATCTTGTTGAAACCACATGTCAACCAAGTTCAGTTCTTCCATTTTTGGCAACAAAAAGTTTGTTAGCATCGAACGATAGCGATCGCCATTCACCGTAACGTTGCGTCCAACAGCATCTTTGAAAAAATACGGTCCAATGATTCCACCAGCGTACAAACCACACCAAACAGTGCATTTTTCGGGATGCATGGGCAGTTCTTGAACGGTTTCTGGTTGCTCTTCAACCCAAATGCGGCAATTTTGCTTATTTACGTAGCCATTCAACCAGAAATGAGCCTCATCGCTGAACAAACACGCGCGCGAAACACATTTCGAACCGAACACTGATTTTGGTAATAAAATTCTATGATTTGCAAGCATTGCTCGTTAGTAAGTCTATTCATGATGAAATGTCAAAGCATACTGAGCATCTTTCTCTTTGACACCATGTCTGAAATCCCACGTGATCTGTCAAATACTAATGCATGAAAATCCTAACCTCAAAAAATCACCCGTTACTATACTCCTCAAAAGACTTCTGAAAATATTTCCAACGATTCCTTAGCCATGATTCCATAAGAAACATAAAATTTCTACCAAACTCGTTCAATTTTTTTCCATGGCGAAACAAACACACTAATTGTCATATAAAGATCGGTCTTTATACGATCATAAAAAAGATTATACCATTCTAAGAAAAAATTGTTTATGGATTTGTTTTACACGCGCACTCTAAATAGTCCGATTCAAGTCATATTTGATAGATCTTGTATTTCGAGGATTTTTTCATGACATTGTTCTGCACTTATTTCTAAATGTTCTCTACGCTCTTCGGCAGTATCTTTATTGATAACTTTGTAGTTGACTCTGACCGTTAAGATATGAACAGTATAGGATCAAAAATAATATTGTATTTGTAATATGAATCAAATGCACCATAAGTACGATTTTGGTTGACGATTCGAATCTAGCACCAGCTGCTGGATTAAAGCTTCGCAAAGTTCAGCAAGATGCTCGAAGAGCATTACAAACTACTCGTACAAGTGGGCAAATTGTTCAGTTTGATGTCCACGCATCTCTCTCACATTATCTTCCCAAAAAGGCAAAAGAAATTACCGAAATCGATTCCATTGTACACCGGATATCCTATAAGAATAGTGACCAAATAAAAATTAATCCCAAGCATTACTTTCATAAACATTTTTATATTTTTTTACTAAAAATTGTCTTGCTAAAATGTCATAACTTCAGTTTTATCATTATATTAAGCATAATTGTATATTTTTACTAACAACCAGCAGAATATTTACTATGCATAAATTTATATGTACATAGATTTCACTTATCAAGCATGCAACAAATACTCAAGCCTAAAATTCATACAATAAATAGTTGGAATGTGTCTGCAAGCCGCGCTGCTTTGCTTGCTATTGTAACCGCACTTATTTGTAATCACTTAAGACTTCATATATAATCTTCATATGAATCCGATATCATTTCTCACCTACTCATATTCTTATTTCCCTCATTGGCTACTCCATCCAACAACACTCGTAATACGCCACACTCGTTAAACAATCAACCAAATCGCGCACAGAGCCCAATACACCCGGCAAATTCATTGTATGGTTCCGTAACGAGACCACACTGCTCGTGCTGTGGCAACCACCATATCCCGCCGGCATCTACACCCATTACAAAGTATCCATTGAACCACCGGATGCGCTAGAGAGCGTGCTGTATGTGGAGAAGGAAGGCGAACCACCGGGTCCGGCGCAAGCGGCTTTCAAAGGACTTGTGCCCGGTCGTGCTTATAATATATCGGTACAAACAATGTCTGAAGATGAAATCTCCCCACCGACTACCGCACAATATCGCACTGTACCGTTACGACCACTCAATGTGACATTCGATAAGGATTACATCACGTCGAACTCGTTTCGCGTGCTATGGGAAGCGCCAAAAGGCATATCGGAGTTCGACAAATATCAGGTTTCATTGGCCGCTTCACGGCGACAATCAACTGTTTCACGAAATAATGATCCGATTGCTTACTTTGATTTTCGCGATATCACCGAACCGGGCAAGACATTCAATGTTATCGTGAAAACCGTTTCGGGTAAGGTGACCTCATGGCCCGCGGCTGGTGATGTCACTTTGCGGCCGCTGCCAGTGCATAATTTACGTTCGTTCAATGACGACAAGACAAATACGATGCGCATCACATGGGAGCCGGATCCAGCGAGCACACAGGATGAATACCGTATAGCGTAAGCTATTTGCAACTTGTAAAATATATTTTCAGCACTAATAACAAAATTTCTTTACACACAGTTATCATGAACTGGAGACGTTCAACGGCGACACGAGCACCTTTACCGCAGAGCGCACAAGCACTATTTTGGAGAGTCTGCTACCCGGACGCAATTATTCGCTTTCCGTGCAGGCGGTCTCTAAGAAAATGGAATCGAATGAGACTACAATTTTCGTGGTGACACGTCCATCGTCACCCATCATTGAGGATCTAAAGAGCATACGCACAGGTCTAAATATTAGTTGGAAGAGTGATGTGAACTCCAAGCAGGAGAAATATGAAGTACTGTATTCGCGCAACGGCACCTCTGAAGTGCGTACCATAGACACAAAGGACTCGCGTTTGGTCATCACCAATTTGCATGCTGGCGCCGGTTATGAGGTGAAGGTCTTTGCCGTTAGTCACGATCTGAGAAGTGAACCGCACGCATATTTCCAAGCAGTGTGTAAGTATAAGCCAAATCTCACCTAACTTATGTCAAAATGTTAATTAAAATGCAATTTATTTCTGCAAAACACACAGTTCCAAATCCCCCACGCAACATGTCCATCGAAACCGTGCGCAGCAACTCTGTGTTAGTGCATTGGGCGCCACCAGAGAATAGTGATTTCACGGAGTACTCGATGCGGTATCGCACTGAGACTAAGGAGCAATGGATTAACTTGCCCAGTGTGCGCGCCACTGAGGCGGACATTACCGATATGACTAAAGGTGAAAAGTACACTATACAAGTGAATACTGTCAGCTTCGGTGTGGAGAGTCCCAATCCGCAAGAGGTCGTGTATACCGTACCACCGAATGAGGTGTCGAATATCATACCCTTGGTGGATTCGCGCAACATTACATTGGAATGGCCGAAGCCCGAAGGACGCGTCGAATCCTATATACTAAAGTGGTGGCCTACGGAAAATCCGAGCAAAGCTCAAACCAAAACAGTATCTGAGAATAAGTCGGGTAAGCGCAAAGTTTAAACTTTATTATTTCTAATTTTAAACTGTTAATATTTGCAACAGATGAGTCTTCCACCGTGCGTGTTTTGATTGGTGATCTGATGCCTGGTGTGCAGTACAAATTCGACATACAAACCACTTCCTACGGCATCTTCTCACGCACCACACATCTCTCCACACGCACCATGCCGCTCATACAGTCGGAGGTGGTTGTTGTAAATGACAGACAAGAGGATGAACGCGACACCATTACGCTCTCATACACACCAACACCACAGTCGTCTTCGAAATTCGATATCTACCGTTTCTCACTCGGTGATCCCGAGATTAAGGACAAAGAAAAGTTGGCCAACGATACGGATCGCAAAGTCACATTCACCGGGTTAATACCAGGTCGTCTATACAATATCACCGTTTGGACTGTAAGTGGCGGAGTGTCCAGTCTACCCATACAACGACAAGATCGTCTCTTCCCCGAACCGATAACACAATTGCATGCCACCAACATAACAGACACTGAAATCTCGCTGAAATGGGACATACCGAAGGGCGAATATAATGACTTTGATGTACAATACTTGACCGCGGACAATATACTCGCACAAAATATTACCACACGCAATGAAATCACCATCGCCGATCTGCGACCACATCGCAACTACACATTCACCGTTGTCGTGCGTTCGGGCACCGAATCTTCGGTGTTGCGCAGCAGCTCACCGCTATCGGCAAGCTTCAGCACGAACGAAGCAGTGCCAGGGCGTGTCGAACGTTTCCACCCGATCGATGTACAGCCGAGTGAAATCGTTTTCGAGTGGTTGCTACCAACGAGTGAGGCCAACGGTGTTATACGCCAGTTCTCCATCACGTACATGAATGTGAACAATGCCACCGAGATGCGTATACAACAATTCGAGTCTTCCGATGTCACTGGCACCATACGCAACCTGAAGCCGGGTGAAACGTACATTTTCAAAATACAAGCGAAAACATCGGTTGGCTATGGACCGGAACGCGAGTATAAGCAAACGATGCCGATTTTAGCACCGCCACGTCCTGCCACACAAGTGGTACCCACCGAAGTGTATCGCAGCTCACAAACAATACAGATACGTTTCCGTAAAAACTATTTCTCCGACCAAAATGGACCGGTAAGTATGATAAATATAGATATTAGGTAGTTTTAGAGTTTACGAAGGAAGTCATCTGGTTAATGAAGCCACAATAAAAGTTATAAACTGTATTATTCTGGAATGTAGATATTACAGTATCATTAACACCACTTTTCATTGTTATTTCAAGGTTCGTTGGTATACCATCATTGTCGCCGAGGATGACGCTAAAAATGCTTCAGGTCTGGAGATGCCAAGCTGGCATGACGTGCAATCGTATAGTGTATGGCTGCCATATCAGGCAATCGATCCGTATTATCCCTTCGAAAATCGTTCGGTAGAGGACTTCACTATCGGCACAGAAAATTGTGATAACCGAAAGATAGGTTACTGCAATGGACCGTTAAAATCAGGCACTACATATCGCGTGAAAGTCCGAGCCTTCACAGCGCCTGACAAATTCACAGACACAGCCTACAGCTTCCCCATACAAACAGGTGAGTGAGGGAGTATTAATTAATATTCAAAATTTTAAGTTACTTTATATAATATAGTATAAATATAAATATAACAAAATATCCTTATTATAAAATTATAAATTCAAATTTACTTTGAACGGTTCGTTTTACTCTACATTATGTCTTACACAAAAATCTTTGTAAAGATCTACTAATTTCACCTGGTAAGTATGCGATTGATATACCCGTAAATAATACCGTTATTTATTACTCACTTCAAATAATTTAAAACCCACTAACTACAACTTCATTTTTCACACATAACAGATCAAGACAACACTTCGTTGATCGTCGCCATCACCGTGCCACTAACCATAATCTTCGTGCTCCTCATCACTTTATTCGTTTTTAAGCGTCGTCGCAACAGCTGCCGCAAGGCTACGAAAGACTCGCGTGCCAACGATAACATGTCGCTGCCCGATAGTGTAATCGAGCAAAATCGTCCGATACTGATCAAGAATTTCGCCGAACACTATCGTCTCATGTCGGCCGATTCGGATTTCCGTTTCAGTGAAGAATTCGAAGAGCTGAAGCATGTGGGTCGTGATCAGTCGTGCACATTTGCTGACCTACCTTGCAATCGTCCCAAAAATCGTTTCACCAACATTTTGCCCTACGATCATTCGCGCTTCAAACTGCAGCCGGTCGATGATGATGAGGGTTCCGATTATATAAATGCCAACTATGTGCCGGGTCATAATTCGCCGCGTGAATTCATTGTGACGCAGGGTCCGCTGCATTCGACACGCGATGATTTCTGGCGTATGTGTTGGGAGAGTAATTCACGTGCCATTGTGATGTTGACGCGCTGCTTCGAGAAGGGGCGTGAGAAATGTGATCAGTATTGGCCAAATGATACGGTGCCCGTCTTCTATGGCGACATCAAAGTGCAAATCTTGAATGACAGTCACTATGCGGACTGGGTAATGACGGAGTTCATGCTGTGCAGGGTATATAGTTTTGTAATTAAATATAGGCTACGCATTTTGCATTACATATTTGCTTTTTATTGCAAACAGGGCAGCGAACAGCGCATTATGCGTCACTTCCATTTCACCACTTGGCCGGACTTCGGTGTGCCAAATCCACCGCAGACGTTGGTGCGCTTCGTGCGCGCTTTCCGCGATCGTATCGGCTCCGAGCAACGTCCAATCGTCGTGCATTGCAGCGCTGGCGTGGGCCGCTCCGGCACATTTATAACGCTCGATCGCATTCTGCAGCAGATAAAGACTTCGGATTTTGTCGATATTTTCGGCATTGTCTATGCCATGCGTAAAGGTATTTGAATTTTGTGTTTTAGATTTGGTTGTAAGCTTGTTGCTAAGCTTGTTTTCTGTTTTTTTAGAGCGCGTTTGGATGGTGCAAACCGAACAGCAGTACATCTGCATTCATCAGTGTTTGCTGGCTGTGCTTGAGGGTAAAGAGAATATTGTAGGTCCTGCGAGAGAAATTCACGATAATGAGGGTTACGAAGGTAAGTTCTTTTTTCGTTTTTTATTGGCTTATTCTGTAATTTAAACTAACCAGCTTTAAAATGTTAATATTTAAATATTTATTTTTTCGGTTTTGGAGTTGTTTTTGGCGAAAAATGTAAAAGTGTTTGGATCTAATGAGTTAAAGAGTATTAGACTGACTTTTGCTTAACGACTAATTGAAGCTTTCAAAGTCGCTCTTACTTAATTATTATACAATTCATAGTTATTTATAAAAATCAGTGCTCCTGAAGCTTCGTTTTTACATTTAAAACTACGAGTGTTTCTACTCGGAGTTCTGAAGAGCTTTTTAGGAAAAAATCCTTGCGATTTTTAGAAGTTTCTTCTTTCAGTTTTTAAGATATCGAGTTAAAATTTTGCACATGTCCTTTTTTACCCAAAAGTCTGCTCATTTGTCGGAATCATCGATATCGGACCGCTATAGCATATAGCTACCATACAAATTGATGGATCGAAGTTTAATTCTTGTATGGGAACTTTTTTTATTTGTCAAGATATCGTCATGAAATTGCGCACAGATCATTGTTCAAGGTAACAATACAATCTCCGAGTAAATTATTATGATCGGACAACTATAGCATATAGCTGTCATACAAACTGATTGATCAAAATCAAGATAAATATCTTTTTACGATCTTTTATGCTATAAAAATGCACATGGGAAGTGTATTATAGCTTCAGTGAAGCCGAAGTTAGGTTAGGCCAATCTGATAGACCAATAAGCCACGCATAGGTCTTTTGCGATACCAGATGGAGTTCAGTTGCTAAATCCAAGAGGAGTTGTCATCGTTTAGGATGCCTGCGCTTGACACGAATTTTAATAGACTCTGCGGCCTCACTATCGATATTTCCTTCAATGTATCATACCCTGAAGACCCCAGATGCTTACAGCGAAGCCGAAGTTAACGTCTTTTCTCGTTTTTTTTTTTTTCAAATTAAACATATATTCTTATTGCAATAATTACATAAAATTTAGACTTCATCACACTCTATCGTAGAAAAGGTCACTTTCACATTTTTCGCCAATTTTTCACTAACAAATTATGTAAACACTTATTTTTGACGTCAAACTTTTGTTCCAAAAAGCTAAGAAGGTGTTGGGTTATTCGCTGTAACTAACAAAAAAATACGAAAATTTCTTCTCTTTCACAACGGCGAAACGTGGAACACAAACCAAACGTTAAACACCCCTTCCAACCATGAATTCGCATAAATGTACCTAAAAACTCACACACTCACACACACACGTGTGTTACATGAACACACACAAATGCTTTCATTTAACTGCACACTTCATTGGTCATAACGATGACACTGCAGAGCAACAACAACAGCTGGATGAGAACGGCGAGGTGATTGCAACTATTGAAGGACATGAATTGCAGCCAGAAGAGGCGGAGGAAATCGATAATGAGAACGCTGCCATCATACATGACGATCAACAGCCATTAACCGGTTTCGGCGGCGCGGCACACAGCGCCTCCATGACATCGTCCTTCAATGGTGGCGCTCATATGTACACCGATAGCAACGCAGTGGACAGATGACATTCGATTAGCCAAAACGATAACAACAACTCTGTGGTTATCGTTTTGGTGGATAATAAACCCAGCTCGATGATCTGTAAAGAGGGTGCCATCGATGTGATCAGCATCGGCGGCAATGTGGTGCACAACAGCAATACGCTCGGTGGTAGCATTGCGGGAAATCATCATAATACAAACGGTGGCAACAACTCAATGAACGGCCACCATACGCTGCAACACAGACGCAAGTCACAGCTGATCACATTCAGCGCGTCATCCTGTGATATTAAGAACAGTCTCAGCCATGAGATTATACTGGTCAATAGCAATGGCGGCAACAGTGCGAACAATGGTGGCAGCGTTGGCGTTGGTGGTGTTGGCCACGGGCCACGTGGCAGCATAGTCGGTAGTATTAGCAATAGCAGCGCTGTTGTCATCGGCAATGGCAGCTCGGGTAGTGGCAGCGCCGGTGGCGGTAATGCGCGTCTGAGCTTTGCCGAGGAGGATATAATGATTGTGACCAATGGCAGTGTTGGTGGCGGCGGTGGTGGTGGCTCAGCTTCAGTTTCCGGCGGTTCGGGTAGCGGTGGCTCCGGTTCGGGTAATGATGGTGATCTCGACGATGATGTCTTCCGACGCCGTTCACTCGATGTCGACGAGGATGATGAAGATGAAGATGTGGAAGAGGAGGACGATGGCCTCTTCGACGATGTCTATGGCACGCACATTGATGTGGCACATAATGCCAACGATGACAGTGGTGGCGGCAGCTATGAGGATTCACATGCCATGCACAGTTCGTTGGCGGGCAGTAATCGCAATAGTTTGGAGAAGGACGATGATGACATCGAGGCGGATGTGATTAGCACAGATGTTAGCTGCTATGATCAGTTGTTGGGCACAAGTTGTAATACACGCAATGACGAGGACGAAATAGCGACACTGGTTGGTGAAGGCGAAAGCTATACGAAACTCTGTAAAACCGGTGTTAAGGGCACAACTACATTGAATGGTGTTGGTAGTGGTGGTGTTGGTGAGAACGGTGGCATCATATACGCCAATCCGTTTTTGGGTTTGTAGCATATTTGATTAAATCAGTTGTTTTAGTGTTTGTTTACTAAATTTTGTTTGTTGTTGTATATGTAGATTTGTAATTACTTTTTTGTTTCATATTTAGCTTTTTTATTTGATTTATTTTTATATGCCATTTAGACTTTTGCACAATTTTTTGTAAAATAAACTTGTATATTATTGGAAAAATCATAAGTTAAGGTAACTTTTTTTATGAAAAAAAATATTTTTGTACTTTTACATAATTAGACCAGATTTGAAACCAAAAATAATAATAGTGGAATGAAACTCATTGGTAATGGAAGAGAATATAAAAAAGGATGAGAAAAATAATGTGGTGGTCAGGAAGTGTAAGGAAGGGGATGCTTTAAAAAAAGGATCTACAACTTTTGAGTTAAGGGATTGCATGGGTTTCTTCGGGTAAAAAACAGCCTTTTTTCAACAATTTTTTTTTATATAAAAAATTAAATAATTTAATTGAAATTTTTATTGTTCCAAATATATACTATAAAAAAAATCTGAAATTTTTGAAAAAAAGATTTTAAACTCGACCATTGCAACGTCATTTCCGGAGACCCCTTAGAAAAAAGATGCGCCCACGTTGGCACGATAACTCCTTACAGGATCATCCAAGGTGAAAAAATACAGTTTTGAGGAATACGCGTTTAAAGACGGCGCACTTGGCCTAGCTAGCTTCGAGCGCACACGTTTTTAAGGCTGTATCTCCAAAACTATTACTCGGATTAACTTGAAAATTTAGGACAATATTTTAAAGGTATTGTAGAATTTAATAAGACAATAAAAATTTAATTTTTTGAAACCCGTAAACCCATGTAACCCCTTAACTTAGAAGACCTCGTAAAATGGCTTACTACCACAAAAAAAAAACAATAAAACTGACAAAACGACGGCGTTAAAAAAGTTAAATTTCACTCCAGATATTGCTGGTTTTAGGCCTGTCAAAATTAAATTTTTGAAAAAAACAATCGATTTGTTCAAAATTTCACACTTGTGCTCCTTAACACTCAATACAAAATATGTTATAAATATAGGTTAGGTTCGGTTTAGTTAAAAAAATTATTGGTTTCTTTAATTAAATAAATAATAAATATTTAATCAAGTATACATACAAGTATGTAGCCTAAAGTAAAGTATTTAAAAATGGTAAATTTGTTTTTTATAACTTTGCTGTTATTATTAAAAAAAAAATGTATATATGTAGAAGTAGTTTCATTGTGAATACCCTCAATTGGCAAATTTTAATTAAAAAAAAAAATTGTTTTTTTAATTCCCAACTAACATTTATAAAAAAAAAATGTACGCATGCTTAACTGTAATAACCCAAAACATTTATTTTGAACAATATTTCGTCAAATTTATAATATTTTTAAATACTCTCATTTCTCCCTTACAGATGACGAAGGCATCGCGGAGTCGGGAATGTAAAAAATACTAACTAAAGTCAAATTAAATACTTTAAACTATTTTTAGAGCTGAACAAATGAAAATATGACGCTTTACGACCTAAATTGATCGATAAGAGTATGCAATATTGAGCATATAACATTTATTTTAGCAAACTAACGGTCACGCACCGTTAGAGACTCGAATGTGGCAGAGCAACTCAAAGTGAATGGATATCAATATTGTGAAATAAATTAGAAGCATACTAATTTACATAAGAGATAAACATACACACACATAAATATATATATACACAATATATAGGGAATAGACGGACAACAGTTAAAGTACTCGTACTGCTAGGAATTACAAAAACAACAAAACAATGATGGAACATTGTGGCAGTAAACGTAAAAGAAGAATCTCGCCAACAAAGGAACAAATATTTAAAAAATATTTATACTTAAAAAACAACAACAACAACAACTTAATTAAATAATTAATTAGTGAATCTGCGAAGTAAAGCAATGTGTAAAGTTTTTTTACATCAAATGTATAATATAATAAATACTAAACAATAATGCTATACTTATACATATATTATGCATAATTAAGTGTGCAATTAAAACTAACAAAAATATTGCATTTGTCTAAGTGAATGTAGCGTTAGCAAACGGATAATTGGCAGCAGCAAAAGAATTTTTGATTTTTTTGTTTTTTTTTTTAATGAATTTTTTTTTAACCATAAACACTGTTTAGCAGCAATTTTTTTTATAAATCGCAGTTTTTCGTAAATTAATTTTAATTTTTTTATAATTAATTTTAATTTTTGTATAATTAATTTTCATTTTTTCTAAATAATTTTAATTTTTTTAATTAATTTTAATTTTTTTAAATGAATTTTAATTTTTTTAATTAATTTAATTTTTTTAATTAATTTTATTTTTTTTTTAATTAATTTTAATTTTTTTAATTAATTTTAATTTTTTTTTTAATTAACTTTTTTTTTATTAATTTTAATTTTTTTTTATTAATTTTAATTTGGTTTTTGTTTTCGCATGCCTAAAAATGTTTGTACAAGCGCAGTGTTGAGCTATTAACTAATGTGGCAAATTTATAAATATGTATATGTAATTGCTTGTAATGGTATATGTAAATCTTCTTATTGTATGAAAGTTAGGCAATATGTATTTTATATAAAACTTTTTTTTTTAATGTATTGTATGTATATTTAAAAGTTTTGTAAATGTATTTGTAAAAAATGAAGTAAACAAAACTGAATATTTTCAAAAAGAGCCAAGAACAAGTTACAATAGATTTACATTTTATGTTGACATTAATTTAAATTTATCAAACTTTAATTTTTTTAACAATGTGCATTGTGTTAAGTATGAAAAATTTATGTTTTTCCATTGTAAACAAACCGAAATAAAATATGGACCACAAAATTTATAATTTGTTTTTTATTTTTTTAATTGCGTAAAAACATGAAATTTTAAGGTAATTTTTTTTTATTTAAATTACAATATTTTACACTTCAACAAATATTTTTTATTTTTAAATCTAATTTATTAGAAATATATTATTTTTTGTTTCGAAATTTTTTTTTTATTATATATTTTTGTATTATTATTATTTTTTTTAATGCTTTTTTTAATAAAACTTTGTGTGCTTAAATTAACTATGTCACCGATTCTTTTGATGATACGTTGTTTTGCATTTTAGGCGACGTTATGAAGCCTCATAACTGAAGAGTTTATATCCACTTGTAAATTTCAAAATATTGATTTATTTTTTGCTTATAGAACAAGTGATCAAATTGAAAGGTGAATTTTGCCCATTTCATTTCCTTCAAAGTAATCCCCTTCCGCTGCATTACACTTATGCCAACGAAATTTCCAGTCATCATAGCGCTTGGATAAAACCCCGTAATGATGGCCATCAGAGCCTTCTTCGATTAAGCTTTTCTACTCTCAATTGACTCAGAACGGTGTCCTCGGAGTGGTCATGCGAATTTGCTGAATAGCCAGAAGTTACACGCAGGTAAATCAGGCGAGTGCGGTGGTTGCGGCACGATATTGATTGAAAATTTGACGAAATGATCACGAATAACCAATGCGGTATGAGATGGTGCATTATCGCACATAGTAAAAATCAAAGAACTCACTTTTAGAGCCTCACTTAACGACGCGTATCTCAAATACTAATGAATAATTTGACTTAATTTAGCATAGATATCATTAACAGTACTGCCAACTTACAGAAAAAATAATTTACCCACACGAAAAACACGCGAAGTATAAATTAAAAATTCACCTTTCAATTTGATCACAATTCTCTTCGAAAACTTTAAGCGTGTGTTTATAGATTCGAAGATTTATTCACGCAAACTTCCAAGATATACATATTTGTCAATACAGTACAAGTACAGTTCGAAGTAATTTTTATACAGTAATTTCGATTTTTTAAGACACTTTGAGGTAAAAATTAACAAGAAAAAACCGATTTTTAAGCAGAAATGTCTAATTCACCGCCAGACTACTTCTTTTTTGTATTTTTCTAGGAGATCGGCTGCGATAACAACGGAATACAAATTTTTTCAAATAAAATCATGAATAATTAAAGTACAGTAAATTCACTGAAAGTACATTATTTTTCTTTATTTATTAAATAAAATGCCTCTTAAAATAAAATTCACAAAAAATTACTATTTTTTAGCTTGCAAGTCAAGTGGATATAACCCCTCAATACCGTTCTTTAAAAGTTGTATTTTACAAAGCAACCCATAATAAAATTAAAATAAAAACAACGATGTGTTCTTTAACTTCATTTTAGGTTAATAGGTAAAACAAATGTAAAATATTATTTATTTAATTTGGATTAAAAGTAAAAAAAAAAGATATTTTTCCTACATTTTTTATAATTTTTTTTACAATTTTTAATTTTTTAAAGACGTTTTTTTAATTTTATAAATAATTTTTTTTTTTAATATTATTTTTTTAAAGATATTTTTATTCAATTTGGGTTAAAAGTAAAAAAAAATAATGTTCTAATATTTTTTAACAATTCTGAATCATTTCTTTAACATTTTTTAATATTTTTTACATTTTTTGATAATTTATAATATTTTTTTTATTTTTTTTATTTATTTTCAATTTTTTTAATTTAATAAATATATTCTTCATATTTTTCTAAATTTTTAATATTTTTTAAATTTTTTAACATTTTTTTTAATTTTTTCATATTTTTTTTAACATTTTTTGTTACTTTTTTTATCATTGTCCAAAAATTTTTGGGTCATTTTTTAATATTTTTTTTAGTTGAACTTTCCTAACTCTAATCACCGTAATTCACAAAACATTTTCGAGTTAGAGAGACTATTCGAGTTATGGAAGAAAATTTGTATGAAATTTGACTTCTATTGGCAATTCAAGAGTTCGAGTTATGAAGAACTTCGAGTTATAGAAGTTCGAGTTATAGAAGTTCAACTGTACTGTTTTTTTTAATTTTTAACAATTTTTTTTAACACATTTTTATATATTTTTCACTTTTTTAGTATTTTTTTAAATTTTTTTAATTTTTTCTCCATTTTTAATATTTTTTTCTAATTTTTTAATATTTTTTTAAACTTTTATAACACATTTCAATATATTTTTTTACATTGTTTTATACTCTTTTTAATATTTTATTTATTTTTTTAATTTCTTTGTATCTTTTTTAATTTTTTAGTATCTTTTCACATTTTTTAATTATTAAAATTTTCTTTTTAATTTTTTTCACATGTTTTAACATTTTTTTCATATTAAATTGTATAATTTTCTAAACACAAATACACATGTGCCTATTTTACCCGCATATTTAAACAAAAAAATGCAAGTTTTTTAAATCTTCATTTACCTCTGCTTTTATTTTAATTTTAATTGTCTTAGCAAAAGTAAAACTAGCTATAAAGAAGATTTTAAGAACTTTTGTATGTATGGTTTCATTGGTAACTGCATTTCCCAACGAAAAGAAAAGGTGCGCGACAATATAAAATTCTAAACTAACATGAAAGGGCCAATGAGACATACCTACAATTCAAAAATACATACAAACATAACTTGAAAAATTATACAAGGGTGACAAATAATTAAGAAATAATCTGATATTGTCTGTTCAATGAACAGCTGAATTCAATTCCGAATATAATACGAGTAAAGCAAATAAATTATTTATGACATTAAAAAAAAATATCTGAACAATACAGCACAATGAAGCCCATGAAATCCCATTAGGGTGTAAGCAATGATGAAGGAAAACAAAACTGTTCATCAGTTGACGAATTCATCATTTTTATGAATATTTATTTTTATTCTTTTCTTATATTCAATTCATCGATTGGACGCACACAAACATACATACATAAGTTAGCCACATTCATAAAAAATAAAAAAAGTACATAAAAAATTTAATAAGAAACTGAAAACCTTTTCCTTCCATAAGTTCCAAGTCTAAAAACTAGAATAATCAACAAGGTCACAACCAATCCCACTGGAGCAACTGTAACCCACATATAAAATTAATAATTAATTAAAAACATATATAATGAAATGACAGCTGCAAATGTGAAGATAGGAAAATCAAAGATTAAAGTACACAAATTACATATGTATGTATGTACATGTATGAAATGACGCAGAGAGTTATTTATGTTTAGAGAGAGTAGTGAAATGAACAATTTGGTGCCAAAATGAAATGCAATGTACCGTAATCGCTTAAAACACAGCATAAACGTCATAGAAAACAAAACTTTAAATATATAAGAGCATACATACAAACATAACCTCTAATCCTTTGGAGACCACAAATAAAAAGGTAACAATGAAACATCAGATTTGATGCCTACAGTGATGAAATACAACTTCGTCAACTTTTTAGGAATAATTAAAGTGCTCACAAGTTTTTTAAAAAGAGGTTGAGACTTTTTTCCAGTATCCTAATGTACTGTACACCCGAAGTTGCTTATATGAAAAATTTATAAAAATTTATTTGTGGTCTCAGCAAGCTTGCCATAAACATACCATACATTTGAAAACACTTCTCGACTACAAACATAAGCAAAAACTGTAGACCAAAAACTCGAAAAGTAGTGCTCGACTCGGCCCACAAACACAACTCAGCGTACATATATAAATGCCAAAACGACTGAAGCATCCCTAAACTTATACTACCCACAGCCTGAAGAAGCTGAGCACCAGCTTGTAAGCATCATTAGACTGCAACTGCTCAGCTGTGCTTGAATGTAGCATATCTCTTGTTCACAACAAATGTAGAATAGCGAAGAAGTACCGGAGGAAAACGCATTTTATAGACCAACTGCCAACGATTATCTGTAGATGTGTGTGTGTGTGTATAATTCGTTGGTTTAATGTGGAATAGTAGTTACTATTTTGTAGTAAATGCCCACTATGTTTTAAGCAAAAGTACTGAACGTTAGAAAATGCTTTTTCCACTAAACAACAAAAAAATTAATTGTAAATACAAATTTATATGTCCTTTTAGCTATTATATACATATATATATAGATATAGAGTATAAAAAGTGAATGTTTCATTTTTGATAATTATATGTTTAAAGCAGATATGTAATCGCATATTATATAAGGTGTAAGATGTAATGAACTTTTTTATTTTTTTATTTAGTTAATATAAATGTAATTATTTATATATATTTAGTATACGTTTAGCAAAAGATATTTAAACAATATTATAAAGGAATAAAAAGTAATAACCACAGTAAAAGCGAACTTTATTCCTGTTAACTAAGCTTAGACATAAATTGCTTGGCGGGCGTCAGAACGTGATGACATCAATGTATAATTGTCAAATGAGATATAAAAATTATTGAACAACAATTCAGTTGAAGCTGTCGCCACGCTTGCCATGCCGCCACCGAGTATATACTATTATGGGGAGACAGTAAGTTATTATCAATTTCTATATATACCAAGCCAAAATAATCCATGTCAAATTTCGTGAAGATATTGCTTCAAACAAAAAAGTTTTCTATACAAGAACTTTATTTTGATCGTTTAGTTTGTATGACAGCTATATGATATAATGATCCGATCTGAACAATTTCTTCGGAGCTTACACTATTGCTTTAGACAATAAATCATGACAAATTTCATCAAGACATCGCCTCAAATAAAAGAGTTTTCCATTCCAGAACTTGATTTTGATCATTCAGTTTATATGGCAGCTATATGATATAGTGATCCGATCTGAATAATTTGTTCGGAAATTGTATCATTGCCTTTGAAAATAATCCATGCCGAATTTCGTGAAAATATCATCCCAAATAAAAAAGTTGTCCATACAAGAACTTGATTTTGATCATTGAGTTTATATGAAAGCTACATATGAAAGATTTCTTGGGGTGAAAAAGACGTGTGCAAAATTTCAGATCGATATTTCCAGACATGAGGCGTTAATTTGCGTATATACAGACGGACGGAAGGACTGATAAAAAAGTTAAATCGACTCGGCTCGTCACGCTGATCAGTTTTATATACATTTTATAGGGTCTCCAACTGTTGCTGGTTGTCACAAACTTCGTGACAAACTCAATATACCCCAAACAGGGTACAATAAACGCTTTCTATGCAATTATTGATGTGACGGTTGCTGCCATGAGCAAACCCCACACTTCGGCTCAAGAAGCGCCACGTTGGTTAATTGGAAATCAGTATGTTCGGTTCGATGGTGTGCAAAATATTGAAGCCTTTATGCAAGATGCAGACGCGCAACACACCGCACTCCACTAAAAATTTTGAGAACTGAAAGGAAAACGTGCTATAGTACCGTACATTAGAGGGAAAAGTTCAAAAGCACTTACCTGCACGGCGTGTTCGTGTGTATTGCTAATGCATATGACAATGCGGCCGTGCATTAGTTCCTCCAATTGCGGCACGCCTAGTGCATCCAGACGCGGTTCTGACAATTGTGCAGCGACAAATGGCACATTAAGGCTATGTGGCACGTGCACATGTGAATACTCTACGGCGCTGCGCAAATCCAGCGCACACATGTCGTTTGGCGCGTGATGCAGGAGATTCGTGAAGTCTTTGGCGCTAATACGCGGACACATCTCGGCTTGCAAGTGCGCCAACGTAACGTCGGTTGTAATATCCTGAAAAAAAACAAGGAAATAAAATAAAAATAAATAAAAATAAATAAATAAAAAAATAAAATAAAATAAAAAAAAAAAATTATTTAAAAAAAAAAATTATTAAAAAAAAAATTATTAAAAAAAAAATTATTAAAAAAAAAAAAAAATTAAAAAAAATTTTATTAAAAAAAAAAATAAAATAAAAAAATGTTTATTAAAAAAAAAATAAAATAAAAAAAATTTAAAAACAAAAATTGAATTTTAAAAAAATTAAAAATAAATAAAAAAATAAATTTAAAAAATTTTTTAATTAAAAAAAAAAAACGAAACAAAAAAATAATAAAAATACAACAAAAAATTAGTAAGTATAATTTCTGTTTTCTGTTTTGTGTTCATCTTACAAATTCAGTTAGAGGTTCTTCGCGCAGCACATGCAGGCGATGTGAAACACTCTTCGGTGTACATTCGTACATCTTTTGTGATTCTAAGACACAATTCTCCATTACGATATCCGGTAAATCGGAAAAGAGTAAAATGCATTCGTTAAAGCCAGAGCTGAGCAGCGTGCTCTTTAGCTGTTTTAGTATAGAGATGCCGATGAATAGCGGATATGAGCTATCGCCCAGCATGAGCTTGTCCCAGAGGTGCATAATCTTGTGAAGCGGGAAAACGTCTGCAACGATGAGAAACATTGAAAAATAAAGAAAATAGGAGGACAAATAAAACCTACGTGAAAACATAGTGAGAAACCAAGGTATAGCGAATAACTCCGGTATAAAATTGATGCTGGATAAATGCTTAGCCAAAATTGGTTCATGGAATGCTGTGAGTTGGGAAAATTTGCACAGATATTCTTTAATAATCGCCGAATTGTCTCTAAGGAAAAACCACTGAAGATATTTCGGTATAAATTTGTATAGACTGAGGAAAGCCAACTCTAGAGAGGATTAGCAAAATAACTTTTTGATTATTGAACTACATGAAATATGCGCTAGAAGTCACCTTCATTATTAAAGTTGAGATATAAAAATGGCGCCGTCAGTGAATCCAAGCCCTGCCAATACACATATTGGGGATGGGCAGTCACCCAGGCTTTTAAAAGCCGTTTCAGCTTGCAGTGACCCACCGGCGACGATAGTAACTCATCATATTGATGACAGCGAGGTATGTCTACTTCGATCTGTTTATAAGTAATTCAATTAAAGCTTATAATATTAAACATTTTGACACACTCACCTGACGATCGGTGGAGGTCGGCGTAAACTTGTCGATCTTCTCATAGCTGCCAATCGGTATCACATCAAGCAGACAAGCCCAAATGGGACCACGCAAATATGGTGGTATATCTTTGGCAGCCTCCTTGCGTATCATGTCACTCGTATAAGGATAACCCTATAATGGAAATATTTAAATTGTAACTACAATCACTACCTACACATATTTACACCGATTACCTTAAGTAATCTCGAGAAAAGACGCACACGATAAAATTGATATTCGATATCTTTTTCACGTATAACCAGCGGCAATTGCGCCATACTAGCGCCGAAATTGTGTGGAAACTTCGGTGAATGTATTAGAGGAAAATATGCCATGGCTGGTAGATTACATAGCTTTTCAAAGAGATTATTCAATTTTAGCGGCACCACGCGATCGTCCATGAGATAGCTCTGACTGCGTTTTGGTCCGACAATTGCGCCATTGAGGCAAACTATTTGTGGTATGGCTAATATTGGTGCTTCGCTGCGAATGAGGCCTTCTTTTTTCAATTCACTCTGGACATCGCCGCCAGCTAATTGCCACCAGTAGTAAATCTGTTCAAGTGGGCAACGCAGTAGTAAAACGTTGGATTTGGGTGGTTCAGTATATGCGTATGTAGTGACATCTTTCGAAAAATATGGATGTGACAAAAGTTCCGTTGGCAGTGGGCGTTTTGATGGTGCAACATTTAAGCAAGTTTCAACCAAAGCACGTAATTCTCCGTTAATTTGCGCATATCTTTCCAGACAGTTGTGTTCCCGTGCGATTTTTTCAAACACATTTCCTACTTGCAAAAATGAAAGTATTTTACGCGTTATATTCGAGATTTTCATGCCAGACCAAATGGTTGTCTGAAGTAGGAGTTCAGCCACAATCATGCCCAGAGACCAAATATCGCTTTTTATGTTATTTTTCGCACCAAGGAATCGTTCCGGTGGCATGTAACGAACATTTCTGTCGATTTATAAAATTGTATAAAAAAGAAATATCAAAATGCATTTATTTTCTCATTGCTTACCCGATGGGAAAGGGCACATAATCTCCACACTTCGTCATATGATATAATCCGTAGTTGAAAATTTTTACATTATTACAGTCGTCTAAGAGTATATGTTTTGGTTCCAAATTATGTACAACTAAATTTTGCTCTGCTAACTCTTTAAGTGCGCAGACAATTTGGTAAAATATCCGAGCAATCAAAGAATCAAGTAAAGCAACGCGTGATTTGTCCAGCAAGGTGGTGCCAAAATATTCAGATACAACGATTGTACGTTCTGCATAGTAAAGAAAAAACTTGTATTTTCTGATAAGTATTTGAAGGGGGCGTAATGTGCATACGTACCATGTTTCCCACGCACAAAATCTAAATATTGACACAAATGCGGATGTTTCAAATCCTTGAGTCTTTGTGCGCGTCCCAATATTGCAATCGAGTTTGGCGTCAGAGGTAAACCATTGCTACCACATACATCACCAGGATGTGTTTTCGCAAAGAAAGTGATTGCAGCCAAACGAGACTCAGGTTTACTTGATGATTGATGCATCTCATCAGAGCTCAAAAGGCAGCCTTCAACCAACAAATCTTGTATTATTTTGCCAATACTAAAGCAACAACATTTTATTTAATACTGCACCGCCCTTATATAGATTGATATTTTTTCGAAAAATAAATATAATATATTACAATGCCGTGCTAAAACAATTTGCTGAAAAAAATAATTGGAATGCGGCAAATTTTTGTATTTGTTTATTTAATCAGCTGATACCCGAGCGAAAACAGATGTGTTACATCAATTTTAGAGTGTTGTTAAATTTTTATTTCAATAAAAAAAGGTAGATAAACAAATTAAATCAAAATTGGACCATGTTTTCAGAAAAGCCGCTCTGCTGAATAATTATTCGGATAAGAAACGAATTTTTAAAATTTTAAAACAAATATGGTATACTTAAAAAAATACTTTGTTTATATTTTTCTCCTAAAACGGCAAGGCCAAAACTCGTTGAGATAAATAGGGAAGTAAGTTAGCTGCATTTCTTACTCGCTGTTTTTCACTCGTTCTTTTGGATCGAAGCATGCTCTACGACACCGATATTAACATCGTTCTTTTTCGTCTTGAATTTCATCGCGTGCACATGTGTTAATTCTTAATGAAAATTGGTGGCGCTCGGAGTCTAAATTGACTATGGTAATTACATATTTCTTTTCTAAATTATTTAAATTTGTGTTTAGTTTTTGTTGATGATACCAGATGACGAGACTGAGTTTTGTATTTTATCGCATTCTTCTTTGTATTTTTCATTGAAAATTGCAACACAAAATACAAGACAAATGATTAATCGGCAACGCTGAAAAAGTGCTCAAGTCTTGTATTCACTAAAACTTCATTATGTAAATATTAATTATTATATATTTTTTCTCTTATAGGAAATGATAAAATCGAGAATTGAAGGACGCATTATGAAAGTTTCCTGACGGAATTTTTGTTTAAAAAAAATTGGAATGAATAAAAATGTATCAACACAGTTACCTAATAAGGTGTTACGGATTTCCATGAATCCCTCCTGATGCAATGCTCGCATAAAATGGTACGCAAATTACGCTTGTTTAGAAGATCTTATTATCTGATGAGAAATTGCACAGACCTGTTCTGATATATAATGATAGAGATGCATATCTACTGATTTAAAAATTAAATAAAATTATGTTCAGTTGCATAAAAGCAGATATTTCAAATATATGTTTTATATTTTTAGATACTCATGAAAACGGTAATGGATTGACGTAGTATCGCAACACAGGGAAGGACAACAAGTCGAAAACGGTTAGTACTTTTGTATTTAGATTTGCATATAGTTTTTTGTGATGAAACTCTGCTTCCGAATAACTTTTGTGGATTATAACAACTCAAGCTCAACAGGACTGATTTGCATTAACACTATTATTTTTCTCTATCAGCTGGAAAATGCTTATAAACGAATTTTTTATATTTTCAGGTCATTCACATATGATCATCGAGAACTCAAAATGGCGTATTCTGGATTTTGAAAAAGGTAATTATTAAAACAATTGAAGTAATTGTAAAAGTAAATGATGATAAAACATGGCATTTCCTTTTGCGGTTTCCACCGGAAGTTTACTAATGACGGTTAGGACGTCTGATACTTAGTATTCCATAATTCCTTTTTATTTGATGTTCGACAAAAACTTAATCTTATGTTTTTTCCTTTTTCAGGTGCCATCATATTTGGAAGGCCCGCGGCTAAGATAAAAATGATGAATAAAAGGTGTGTGTTGTACCATGAACTGTTTGTGTTAGATTATATATGATGATAAAACATGGCTTTTCCTTTTGCGGTTTCCACCAGAAGTTCGCTTATGATGGCTAGGATTGTCTGATTAAAAAGAAACTTATTAGCACATTTTTTAAAAATTTATAAATTAAAGGCTAATAAATTGTTTTCCTTCAATTTCAGGTTTTGGATTTCAAAAGTTGAATTTAAATAAAATATATAAACATACAAATTTTGTTTGTCTTTTCAATATTAAGAATGAGATAGGAAAAAACACGGGATGTAGTGCTTATGAAACATTAAGGTTTCATTAAAATGTTCTGAAAAATAGCGAAAGTCTGAGAGGGCAGATATGTTGTAGTAGCGACAAAAAACATTCACAAATTGATTGTGAGAGTTACCGGCCTGGCGGCTTGACCGAACAAGTTGTGTCGTGGGTACGAATTATTCCATCCAAAGACTGTCAATTCGATATCATTCCTTCAAATTACTCCAGGGTTATTTTCAGCCGCCTCAATAACATCAAGGTGATGTTTCTTCGGTGGGAAAATCGTAGTTCACGCATTGTCACATGGTATTTATTGTCGGTTGATATGCCAGAGAATGCTTAACCTATTCCCATAGACGTTTGTATTATGCAAATGGTCATTAATTACATTTCTCATATTTTTAGTCCCTCTTAATTGCCTGGTTGCCCAAGGCAAAGCATAACTTAATATATAAAAATTTTGAAATGTATGCGGCTGAAAATCATTATGGGCAATATAGCAACCATCATGTCCGACGTAAAAATGTTGCATTATAAGTATCAGTTGGCAGAAAAACAAGTATCGCAATATTGGTGCAATTCTTTGCTTGCTCAAACATATCCCATAGGATATATTGCAGTAAAACAATGATTTTTACCTAAGCAACATCTTCTATAACTATTTTATGTTATTACAGCTACTACTTCTGAGCAGTCCATTAAAAGTTCTATATTTACCAAAAAATTTGCCCTTAAACTAATAAAATAAGATACTTTGAGTTTTTTGTATTTATTTATTGGTTCTTAATTAGAACTTCATTAGCATTTATTTAAGCTTCGACTTGGTGGCGAGGAGCACTTCCAGGCTTCTCAGCCAAGAAGTCAGCGAATTCCTGGTATGGAGTAGCACCCAAAGGCATTTCCTTCCACAAATCGGGAGTCAAGTATGCGTAAGTCTTGGCGATGGCAGCATAGGTGGCCTTGGCAAAGTTACCCAAGGTACCAGTTGAACCACGAGCTGATGTATAACAATCCTCAATACCAGCCATTGTCAAAAGTTTCTTAGGGACTGGAGCCGAGACAATACCAGTACCACGAGGAGCTGGGATCAAACGCACGGATACGGAACCACACTTGCCAGTAACCTTGCATGGCACGGTGTGGGGCTTACCGATCTTGTTACCCCAGTAACCACGACGAACAGGTACAACCGATAATTTAGCCAAGATGATAGCACCACGGATAGCGGTAGCTACTTCCTTGCTGCACTTAACACCAAGACCAATGTGTCCATTGTTGTCACCGATAGCAACAAAAGCCTTGAAACGTGTACGTTGACCGGCACGGGTCTGTTTCTGGACAGGCATGATTTTCAATACCTCATCACGGAGAGCTGTGCCCACAAAGAAATCGATGATTTCGAACTCTTTAATTGGCAAAGAGTAAAGATAGATTTCCTCCAATGAGTGGATTTTTCCATCACGCACTAAGCGACCCAATTTGGTAACTGGAACCCATTCCTTGGAGTCCTCCTTGCCTCCACGACCACGTCCACGGCCACGACCGCGACCACGTCCACGACCTCCACGGCCACCACGAGAACCAAATCCTCCACGGAAACCACCACGGGCTGGAGCTGCGTCCGCCATTCTGCAAAACAAATAGATATTTTTATTAGTCACACAATTGAGGTTATGTTCTGCGAGTGATTCTACTATAAATGAAATCAGACACCTTTAAGCCATCTTTAAGTTACTAAGCAGATGCTAAGTAACTTTCTGGAGGAAACCGCAAAAGGAAGATAAATTGTATCATCACAGATTACTAATATTTTATAAACATAATTTATTAACAATATTTGATGAAGCCACGTGGGCTTCCATATGACAACTTTTTTTCACTTTACGCATATGATAAGGAACCATCGATTTAATTTAGGATTGAATTAATTAACTGAGTGATTTTTCAAAAGATTTTATGTTTTAATGAAAACTAAAATTAAATCCAAAAGAAAAAAAAATTATGTCTTACCTGTAGTTAAATCAAGTAATATCGGTGAAGGGAAAAAACCGAATGAACGAGTCAACGGATTTCGCTTTTTCAGGAACCATTTTGATAAAAACGGCGAATTGAAATTAATCGCTCGTTTTGTATCGAGCTCTTATAGGGTTTGTTCCGAAAGTCATTTTCATAATTATTATTTATAATTGTAAAAATTACAAAATTAAAACAATTTCTTATTGCAAAATTCATAACTGTCAATTAACAATTTCATTTCCCACTACACAATTTTTCTCTGCAATGTTCTCAAAATCTTGTTTTTTATGTACTATATACAATCCATATATTATTAAATTTTTTTTTGGCATTATGTCATGCCCTGTATCCGAATTAGTTTGTTTGTTTGTGAAAGTACCTAGAATTTCGGGGTTGAAAAATTAGAAAGAAATTAATTTGAAAGTAAAAAGAATTTTATCACCCTAAAACAAAATAAGGTATTTATTGTTATATCGGCAGCCCTGTAATAACCTATCACACAAATGACAAAAGAAAATAATCGAAAACCGGTATATTTATTTGTGTTGTATTAATAAAAAATTTTGTGTAAATTGCTAAAAAATATTTATTTCACCCTCATAATATCATTATATACATAAAAAATCGCTATTGTACGAATGCAACTGAAGATATTATACACATAATAAACTATAAAAGAGAAAATAATAAGTTTGCAAAAGTACCGAATTAGCAAAAATGGCAATCACCGACACTTTGCATTACATTACCATTGGTAATCCCGTGAGCAAGGCTGTGATTTCCAGCACCACATCATTATTTTCCCGCGGAACGGTATGTGGATCGTTCATTCTTTGTTTAAATTGTATGAATCTTCTCATATTTTTTAATTTAATTTAGACTCCGAGCACTAGTGCGCCGTCTGTGAAAGCTTCAACTGAAGTAGTCGCCGCTAAAGTTATGGGGAGCGTAATTCCTCCACTATGGAAATTAGCAGGACGGAACCACCTTTTCGTGCGTTTAGCAGGCTTAAGCGGGGCCTCAGCCGTAATTCTCGGGGCAGTTGGAAGTCACAAATTGCATCCGACACACGAGAAGGATGAGATGAAAACAATCTTTGAAACAGCCAACCGTTTCCATTTCTTCCACTCATTGGCTCTTCTTAGCGTACCGTTGGCTAGATATCCAGCTGTGGTAAGAAATAAAAAGTTATTGTAGGAATATTTATTTATAAACTAATTCCGAATTATTTTAATTAGACTGGTGGTCTATTATTGGTTGGAACTATATTATTTAGCGGCACTCTTTATTATCGTGCATTTACTGGTGATAAACAGTATGCCCGTTTTGCGCCATATGGCGGATTTTGCTTAATTGTCGGCTGGCTAACGTTATTGCTTTAAATATTGGAAAACTTACTGGAAGAAGGATGAAAGCAACAAATAAGCGATTTTGTGTTACATAAGCAAATATGAACTGCAATTCAACTAATGTACACATATCCATGTATACTTAATTTAATAATCACAGAATTAAATAGTCTTTGTTATGAATGAATGTCATATGATTTGAAGTGCTTGCAAATTGGCGTAATCGAAAATTTCCATAAAATTGATTTTTAATGGTCATGCTTAGATAACAATAATGTGTACAATATTTGACTATAAAACATACGGATAGCGCGTAAGTAATTGAATGTACTCGTATTCATATAAAGGCGCGTCGAATTGGCCACAACACATTCGCAATGTAAACATTTCCAATAAAACGAAACCAGCAATAATGACGTAAGTGTAAGAAATATGCGGGCGAACATTATTCAAATTTGGTAGTCTAAAAATTCTGTTGCATTGTGGGAGGAAAATACGAAAAATGAACGAGTTGAGAGGAAAATTATTAGAGACAGGTCTAATGTGATGAGCAGGTGTACCATGGTGATAAGTTTTAGTGAAAAAACGTAAGTTTGAATGATAGAATGAAATACGAAATGAAAATATTTTTAAATTTATTTGTGTTTTTACTCATATTTAAATAAAAAAAAGCATTCGCTTAAGCAAGGAATCGAGGATTTAATATATGGATAGCATATGTATGTATCGAACTGAGAACTTCTAGTAGGCGGCAACTTTGAAGGAGATACCAACAAGATCATCATAAAGGACTAGCCCAACAAAAAAAAAAAATCGCGTTGTGTTTTTGAAGTTTGCAAAACATATGTATAACTTTTGCAATGATTGATGATAATTCGTGTAAAATTAAATCATACGGCAGTTTTTTTATATTAAGCTTTTTTCGTTTTACTATTTGAGATGAAACAGTACAGTTAGTTTTTAGTAAAGAATTGTTTGTATAAACATTAAAAACACAATTTTAATGCTTCATAACATTATATTAAATTGCAGCTCTGGGATCTGATCTCGATTATTATACTTATCGAATAAAATATCGACAGTTTGTCAAGCAGTGTAGTGTTTGAAAGCTAATTATTAAAGAAAGCAGGAAATAATTACGAAGAACACAAATTGTAGAAATAGTAAAAAGAGTTAAACATTTTGTTTTATAATTTTTTAAAGCTTCTTGTTAATAAGAGGCAAAGCGAGTGTGTACTTTTGTAAAAAAAACTTTTTTTTAATTTCACCTATAAAAGACAATCGATTTAATTTCCAGAAAAATTTTCAAAATCTTCAATGATTATTTCCTCCTCAATGATGTCCTGGGAGTAAAAACCCAAACATTGCATACGAAAACTCTTTAAACCCTAATAAATCAACCAGTCTCCGCGTGACATTAACCACTAATTTCAAACACAACATTTTACCGCTGGTTAGAGTAGCTACCACAACCACAACAAACACTGGTAAGACTAAATTTTAAACTACATTATTAAGTTGCTCCTGTTATCAATTCTGATAAATGCACTATAATTTTGAACACAACCGGTTAACAGTTTTAAATATATTTTACTATTTAATCAACAGCCAAATACGTTGACATGGGGTTCCCCGTAATTTGAAAAATAAAAAATGAAGTTTGTTGCAGAGAACTGGTTCAAAATTCAACATTATTTACTGCTTTGGGTTCGACATGCACATGCATGAACATGACATACGGTAGTTATGTATGTAAATATGAGTTGAGTTAACACTAAGTCATTTTTGTACGCCACTGTTGTGCTTAAATTTCATATGAAGCAATTAAAAATATTTAAATAAAATTTCTAAGCGTAAGATATGTACATATGTGCATACATATTTGAAGCTAAGTTCATAAGCTGCGTTTTCTGCGAAGTGTAATATGTGTGTAAACAAAACCCAATATTCTCAGAATAGTTGCATAGTGAAGTATCAATTGAATGTTAGTTAAGGAGCACACCTGGTGTCTCTTCTGATAATTTTTTTTAATCTACTGTTTTAAGATTTTGAGAATATATGTACTTACGCATAGGTAATGAAAAAAATAAAAATAAAAAAAAAACCAAAATAAAAATAATTGTAAGCGAGTTATTCAGGTGAAAAAGTTCTCCACTGCTATGCATTGATTGCGACCTTCACTGTGATTAGGAGGTTATATACAGTTGGAATTAAAAAAAATCGATTTTTTTATATTATTTTCTTAATTTACATATTTTTAAGAATACATGCAAAAAATTTCATATCCGGTGAATGTTTTCGAAGTTGCACTCAAATTTGAAAAGGCGTTTCAGAGTGCTATGTAAAGCGCATTCCAAACTTTAAAGGCGTTTTTCTCAAAATTGTGTTTTCAAAGCCGGTGACCAACTTGGAAACGGCTAAACCCATTAGTTTGAATTTTTAACACGAGCTTCTAAATGTATTTTTTTAGTAAGTAATACAAACATTTTTTAATCAATAAATATTTTTTATAAACAAATGAAATCCGTAATTTTTGTCAAAAATCGTTTTTTTTTAGAAACCGCCGTTTTGTGAAAAAAATTTATTTTACTTATTCTTTAATTAATTACTAGATTTAATATTACTTTAACGAAATCTGTTTGGTTTCTTAATTTCAGAGGATTCAGTTCAGAGGAACAGTGGTCACCGCAAAACGTCTTTTTTTGGGCGAAGCTCTCGGAGATCAGCTGTAGTTCCTTTCCAAATAAATATTTTTACTAATACTAAGTCTTAAAATACAGTTAAAAGGTACCATAATATGTGTCCAAATTTAAAATTTTTATTTTTTAGTTAAGTAAGACGATATAGACTATCGACATAAGTAAAAAAAATATATAAAATATTGTTATATATACATATATGTATGTATATAAATGTTTTTTAGAAACCCCACACTAAGTAAACCGTTTAAAGATATCGAAAGCTAATGTGAAATACAATAGAATTTTCACTTTTGATATTATATTTTCATTCAAATGACAATGCATATATGTTTGAGTGTATTTGTTTAGCTATAAACAGTTATAAGTCCACACACACACACACACACACCAAGATATAGTTTCAACCCGCTCTTGGTACACTAAATATAAATAAAAATAAATCTAGTTGGCAGTAACAGCCGCCTAGTATTTAAATGACAAAACAAATGCTAAATTTAATTACTAAATAAATCTCAAAATTAAAGTACGCGTATGTACACATGTATAAACAATAAAAACAAAGATTATAAGCCAGAGAAAGACATATATACTTACATAGGCCAGTACGTTCCAGGTTCGAGTGATTACGCCAAATAAATACACACACATCAACGTAAGCACATGTACACATACATACGTCGCAAGTTGTACATAACGGTGCGCGGCTACAATGTGCAATACTTCGCATCTCGTCTTTGTGTTGATAATCTCCTCAACGTACCTGAGAGATAGCTAGTAGATATACTCGCATCTAATGTGAAAAACAATATCATTTTACAATGTGTCCCGAAATAAAGTGCTTTAAAGGGGTAAAACGAGGAGAAAGAACTGAAATATATGGTATATAGCATCCGGAGCTATAGTCAAGGTTTCGTTTGGATGTTACACTTGTGTGACGCCTTTGCAACGAACAAACCAATAATCCAAATGGAAATGAACCTGACAACTTTATTGCGCACTTCTAGAAAGTGTTTAATAACGCAGCCATTGGACGGACACGATGTCAAATAAGCACGTGGATATATAATGCGCTGTTGGAATGTTATGTTAGTACTTTATTTGCCGTTATTTTCCATTAAACTGGGTTCTAAACCTGATAATTCTCTTACGGAAACATAAAGTCGTACGTGATTGATTAAGCAGAAATAAGTATAATGGATAATATGAGGCATAGAAAAATAAAACTGAATTTGAAATGTAGAGGTTTATACATAATGATTATCATTAATTAAGTATAAAACTTTATAGAAATGTAAATGTCAGATTATGCTTATGATTCTACACGTCTAAAGCTTGAATAAAAGCAAGGCTCTATGATTTTTTAGAGCTTAAGTTTAAAAAAAAAAATGATTTTAAAGATTAAAAAAAAAAAAGAATTTGTGCTTTAAAATTCGACAATTGCACAGCCAAGGAGCATAATTTTTTTACTTGCTGACAAAATCATTACAAAGTTACGTATACGACGTGTACGACCTGCAGTGTTTTTAGATAATTTGTAACTGTCAAAAATGATTAATACTGCTTTTAAGTACTCACACTGTCAGTTTCAAGCCAAATAAATACGAATCCTTTTCTTAAAAGCCTGATAATAGTTCGCTCGTCACTACCAGCTAGACATTTGCAGCAGAAATCTCAATTATAGCACACCACTGCCAACTATAGAGTAGCTGTGAGGTGAATTCGAAAATATCGGTCGCGTGCCAATCTATTTCTGTTTTGCATTCGCAAATCAGCACAACCCCCCGGAGTGACTCATAAAATGTAAATTTTAACCTAAATGCCATAGGTAATATGAGAAATATAGTATAGCATGCACTGGAATGAGTCGTATATACCAACAAAACAATAATATTGTTAGCGCCATCTGTACTATAACCACATAGGAAATACTCGTAAAACGCTAAGTCGCACGACTTGTTGCTAAAAATGATAAAGCCAAGTTGTCTCCTCAAATTCCAAGTGAATGAGCGAGCGTGTATTATGCGCGAGACATCCACCGGCTTCTTTAAATATACAACGTGAATTTTTTATGGTTTTATGATCGGAGCTAAGCGCTAAATAGCCAAATAATATATGACAGATGACACCGCTGACACTGTTGACAACAACGAGGGGGTGGTGTGGCGTTCTAGCGTTGTGCAAATTGTTATGCGCCTATATGCCGTTTTATATACGTTTATATATTTATATGATATTGTACATAGAAAGTTGTTGGTGCGCTGTTTTTGAAAAAACGGAGTAAATAACAGAAACCTCTATTATCATATTTTAAAAAGACAAAAGAGACATATTTGATGGAAATATTTAAATAGTTTTATTACTATTTTGACCCAAAAAAGTTTTTTTTGTACTAATACTATTACAGATTTCTAAGAATAACGAACTAAAAAATATAAAAAATAATAAAAGAAATTGCAATAATTATATATATAAGTATATATGACTTCTTTATCGAAACAATTTGAATGGGCCCTAGACCACAAAGGAGTTCCGGGAAACGAAGCAGCTGATGAGATCACCACAAGTGTCATCCGTCTGGCTACCGAACAAATACAGACAATACAGACTAAGAACGATAAACAACGAAACTTACGAAAGAGCTGACAGGCGGATCAGAGCGAGATGGAATGCCTTAAGTACATGCAGGATCGCCAAGATCATGTGCAAGAGACCCTTAGGAAAACTCGCTTGCTTCTTACTCCACATGATCTTGGCGATTCTGCATGTACTTAAGGCATTCCATCTCGCTCTGGCTCTTGACAAGTCGCAACCTACTGGCATGTGAGCCGGATGGACATATGTGATAACGATACAAGCAGAAAGTGCAGAGAAGTTAACAATAGAGATGCTGGAACAGCTCTTATGCCTTCGTCCGGCACTGTCTAGAACTCGACTCAAGTATCTAGAAGCTTCGGAGTTCAAAGGACTGGAGAAAGTATCAAACGTAGTCATAAAGTTGCTCTTAAAGTTCGCAAAAAAATTTTGACGTCCTGTGTGAAGAATTCTTCACCTCAAATTTAACTGAAACTTCATCTGACATTACTAAGGAGCAGTAAGTCTATATATAGCGCAATAGCCACCCTTTATAACCCAACTTATTCAAAATAATAGAGTTCTGACCGCCAAATTTTGGCTGACTTACTTTAAAATGATTACCTTCGAAGCCTTTAAGCATTGTATCTCAAAGACCTAAGTAAAATTTCATAAAGATCGGTTGAGTAGTTCTCGCGAAATCTTGCCAACCGACTTCAAAAACATAGTTTCGAGTCAAACGCGTTTCAAGATTTAAGTGAAAATAAAAGCTAGCCTCGATCGCACAAATTCTCAAGGCTGTATCTTCAAAACTATTACCCGAATCAACTTGAAAACTTATGAAAATATTCTAGAGGTGCTGCATTATTAAATAAGACAATCTATAAATTTGATTTTTCTAAAAATAACTATATTAACTTGTCACGTAGTAAAATGTAAGCAACAGTCTTACAATATCAAAATCCGCCGTACTAACCCAAGCCACTAAATCTCATATCCACCCAAACCAAGTTACATAGGCACAGGTCTACATGAGTACGAATATATTAAAGTCAAAATATTAAGCGTTGACTAATTATAGAATTAGAACAGATTATCTAAGTTATACCCGTCATTAGTAGACAATAAAGCAGGATCATCTTTGTTAACTCCAAACAATTGCAATTGAATTTTCGTGAACTTCTATAGCGTTAAATATATGTATGTATGTATGTGTAAGTAGTTGCTGAGTATTACTCTCAACTCTCCCAATTTCGCTTGGCTGTTATCAGCAAAATTGTTGATTGTTCAGCACTGGCGCGCTGCCGCTGGGCATTTGGCCCACTGCCGTGAATGTATAAAACTCGGTTGTCCATCGTGCTCAACATCAGTCAGTTTAGATGAGATCTTGCAATTGGTTTGGCATTTCGGCAACCGGCTTAGACTGCCTTCTTGTGCCATTTGAGTCACGCTTACTAAATAAATAGTAAATAAATTGATTTTTAGCTTCGGCTACTGATCTCGTTTGACGTATTCACTGACTTCATTGCTTCTTGTACATGCATATGTACATACTCGTATGTGCCGTAACAGTATATAGGCGTAATAGTGAAAATTAATTAAAGTTGATTGTGCTGATCATTAGAAGCTTCCTTTCGTGCGACTCAGGCATTAAGATTTCAGTTGTGATTTAGCCGTTGAAGTGAATTGTCGGCTAGATACTCTTCAAGTCACTTTTGAGTTTTGCAAAAATATATGTGATACTGATAATACACCGAGTGAAAGTTTAGTTGAATCGTGATCTGCGGGAAATTGTGTCATTTACACGGAGCATTGATTCGTATAAATTTTTTTTGGTGAATTTTGAAAATTCTGCAAAAAAATGTGTGAATTTAAAGAGAAACAAGGCGGTTCTGCTCCAGGTAAGCGCACATATGTACATAATTTTAACTAATTTAAGAACTTAGTTGAAAACTATATTTTTTACGTTTAATAATTTAAATTTAAATATTGGTTTAATAATAACAAAGAAAATTTTGAAAAAATTAACGAATTTATATAAAATGGATATAATTTTAAATAATTTAGTTCAAAATTATTTTTATTTATGCTTAATATTATTATTTATTGAATAATAGAAGATTTATAATTAGAGAAAATTAAATAATTTTAATTCAAAAATTAAGGGTTATATGCGTTTCCTCGGGTAAAAAACAGCATTTTTTAAACAAATTTTTTCTCATAAAAAAATTAAATATTTTATTAGATTTTTTTATTGATAGAAACATACTCGTACACTATTAGCAAAGAATTTCTGAAATTTTTGAAAAAAAAATTTAAACTGCGCCATTTCCGGGGAGCCCTCGGAAAAATATTCGCCCGCTTTGGTAGGATAACTCCTTACAGGATCATCTAAGTGAAAAAATATGTGCTTTAGCTAAAACCTGAACTTTGAAGTTGGACGAGAAAAAAACTGAAAATTGGATTTTTGGCAGATATTTTTACAAAAAATTAAAATTTCGCGAGATTTTTTTAGTCAAATAGTTGTAATCGACAAAAAAATCCTTCGTTGAAGTCTTTAAGAATTGTATCTCAAAGATCTCTGTAAAATTTCGTGACAATCGGCTGAGTAGTTCTCGAGAAATCTTGCCAACCAACTTCAAAAACACAGTTTCGAATGAAATGCGTTTAAAGATTTAAGTGAAAATAAAAGCTAGCCTCGAGCGCACAAGTTCTCAAGGCTGTATCTCCAAAACCATTACTCGAATCAACTTGAAAACCTCGGATAATATTCTAGAGATGTTGTAGAATTTAATAAAACAATAATTAACAATAAATTTCGAATTTTTAAGACCCCAAAATCCATGTGACCCCTTAAAAACACCTTTTCAAGCAGAAAAATCGACTTATTTGTGTGAACAAAAATTATTGTTGTTTACTCCTCATATGAATGAGAAATATTGAAAAGGACACACAAGGACAGTAGCTTTTCAAAGCATATTCGGAATATTGATCCAGTTATGACTCGTCTTACAAATCCAATAATTGGTTTTTAAAGATAAATAAATAAAAACAATGACTAGATTTTTACTATGAATGTCGCGATGCCAAAGAGTTTTTTTCAAGTTAAATTGCGTGTCACGTTTATAATTGCACGTTTCTTCAACTTTTATTAATTATTGCAAACATTCTTGCTTCCCACGCAAAATGTGGTTTTCTCATTTAATAGTTGCGGACAAACTACAATATTTTCTGACGAATTCGCTAACACGTGCAATGTTTAAGAGTTTAGTTTCTATGACATTCGCTTGATTTTATCAATTAAATTTTTTTCTCGTTAAACAACAGAGGTGTTCGAATACAAGATAATGATAAGAAATGTTATAAATTGCAACAGCTACCGATTTGCATACAATTGAGTGTAATTAATGCGAAGAAGTGCATTTAAGAGAATGTAAATAAAATTTCAAAGTGATGCTATCCGCCTTCCTTGACGTCGAAGGCGCTTTTGACAATACGTCTTACAAAAGGGTAGTCAAGGCCCTGGAGAAAAGGAATGTGGTAACAGCGATGCACAGATGGATAGAGGCCGTACTGCACACCAGAATAGCTGAAACCACAGTAGGAGATACAAGTATTCGTCTCAGTACTACCTCTCTGTTATGGAGCCTTGTCGACCTACTAGTTTCGCTAACTGATAAAGGGATCCGTTGTCGAGGTTATGTGGATGGCATTGTTAATACAGCCAGAGGCAAATTCGGGGACACTCTCTGCGACTTAATACCGAGTGGTTTAAGTCTGGCTGAAGGTTGGTGCAATGGGCTTGAGTTGAACATCAATTCCTCTAAGATGACCATCGTCCCATTCACGAACCTTACCCTTGGGGACAGTAAGCTAAAGATGATTCACTCTGGACTCCTCTCTGCAGTGCAAGTAGGTCAATATGACTTTGGTCAAGGCGACTTAAACACTAATGGTGTGCAATTGACGAGCTTGAAAATCCTGGAATCGTCAGGTGGTTTTACATCATGATCGTGTGACCGATAATCGTGTATAGGGTGGTGACTTGGGCCTCCAACTATCAAACCTGCAACGACTCGCATGTATCGGTAGCGCTTGAAGCCATGATTGCGCTATCATCACTACATCTAATGAACGGTCAGATACGCACTGCTACAAATGACAGCAAAAGGGTGTGGCAGAGGTAAGGTAATCATTTGCCCGTCTCCCAAAGAACAACATTACCAAAAGGTTAAAGTTCAATGTTACCTTTGGCAGCAAGGCTGAATGGAATGATTCCACTCTCGATCGACTGCTTAGGGATAGTACAATCAAGTGGTACACTGACGGCTCGAAATCGTCGGAGGGAATCGGTGCAGGAGTCGCAGGGCCACGCACCAACTCTCCATACCTATGGGAAGATTTCCGAGCATTTTTCAGGCAGAAGTCTTTGCCATAAGTCGGTCCAATGCAACAATAGTAATAAACGTATAACCATACTTAGCGATAGTCAAGCGGCATTTAAAGCAGTCTCCTCCTATGAGATCCAACTGCTACTGGGTGCAAGAGTATAAGGAACGCCTGAATACCTTTGTGGAACGCAACTAAGTGATCACAAAGGAATAGCCGGGAACGAATCTGCTGGTGAACTTGCCCGCTTCGCAGCATCCACTAACATGATATGCACCCTTTAATATGATGGGTCGCATTCCATAAAGGAGCTGATCCGCAATGAAGAAGTAGTAGGAGAGAGAAAGGCCACTTTACATCACTAGTAACCATCGGTGTTAGAAATGGAACCGTTTTGTTGCTATTCAACAGCGATTTATTGATAAATATTCGGTGTTGGTTTTTGTGTTAACCCTTGTGGTATTCATACATTGAGCCTCTTTTTATATCCAGCTATATTTAAATGGTTTCAAATGTTTTTTTTTTGTGCAAGGTTTAACTTCTGGATTATCAAAATAGTGCGGACATGACGATCAAACTCTATAGATTACTAAAGCCAACTATTGGAAAAATAACCCATTTCTTTTACGAGATCTAATATGTATGAATATGCCGGAATTTTGATAGTTAAAGCATTTCAAACCAAAAACTCCACCGCTGTTACGAGTTTAGGAGTATTTATTTTGTTCGCAAGATAGTTAAAAACCTAGGCTTGGTATATTTCTATTTAGATTTTAACTATAGAGTGTTTATTATATTTTTATCCATTTTTTTTTGAATAAAATAGTAAATTAAATATACATTTTTCTTAATTAAAAAACTTTGTAAATTATTTTTCTTCAATTGTTTGATATCTATGTAAACTCTCACTGTAATCGCTTCGTATGTCACGAACATACCTACATTTGTATTTAAGTGCGAGGAATATATAGATAATAAAACTGTAATCTCGCACACATTTAAATGCAATAAAACTCAGCTTGCCGCTTCCATTCAAATATTTATAATATTGGACCTGGGCTTTTTGCAGTGATTCACCACTGTTTACATTTGACTCTCCATAAGTATATGCGTATATATGTCTGTTTGTGTTTGTATTGTCATACGAGTAGCAAAGTCTTAGAAAATAAGCTCGGCACTTATGCTGCGCATTATGTTTTGTAATTCGTGGTAGAAAAAGAATCCGATTACGGTCAGACATTGAAAACCCCACACGGTATATGGATATAAATTTACTTTGTAGAATATCGACATTTAATGACACTAGATAACGTGTGTTGTTACGAAGAAGCGATGTTTTTGCTTACTTGTGATTTTCCAGATATTTATTTCAGCTTAAACAAATTAAATTGGATCGCTTTGCATGCAAGTTGTTATTGGTATTTGATATGCGTTATCGAAAAATCACTGTTAATGCTACTTTGAAAAAAACTTATATTTGAATTAATATGGCAGGTGTATTTATTTCGAAACTTAAGTAATTTAAGATTAACGGAAAGAGTATAAGAATACTGAATATTTATTTTTCAATAAAGGACAACGCTGTTCTAAAATGTAGAAAGCTCGTTGTGGACTTAGTTATATATGTATGTATGTCAGTTATAACCAATAACAAACCATAGTTTCTTCTGCAATGTTTCAATTACTATTTCTTCATAGTAAAAATTGTTGACATCGTTGACACGTTTCAATCAAAATTTCTTCTTTTCTCTTTCACCAATGAACTAATTTCAGAACTATGCACGAAGCAATGCAATTATACTAATTTATAAACTATTAAATATTATTGAATAAAATCTGTCGCATATGGTTTGCTACACTTCCGAGTGCTTAAGCTACAAGCGACTTTCAAAGTGTGGGTAGAGGGGGATTCAGAAAAAACCCAAGCAAAAAAACTGCGCATCTCGTAAAAATGCGCCACACGCGACAATTGTATTTATTTAATTTTTTAGTAAGTTGTGAATTACAATTTACACGGTCAGTAAATGGGTAAGATACATTGTATGTTTAGATATCAAGGAATATTCCAACTATTTATGAATTGCGTGTGTAAACAAGGGAAACAAAAAAATTACTCATACGCCTCACACTTCAGACTAAGCCCGGTGCTTGAGTAATCAAACACGTTCACGCTTTCATTACTGATTATTGCTTACCGAAAGGAAAACAAGAGTTTAGTAAGTGGCATTAGTGTATAGGCATATCACATGTAAGCTTTAAATTGTTATTGGTAACTACAGTTATACGTACTTCGTAGTGTAGCAGACAAATATTCATCTTAGGGATCAAATGATTAAGTGGTTCAGTGACCGAGTGACATATAGAAAGTTTTAATAACCAACTGATTAGATAAATATACTAGAAATATATGCACAATCATTGCAGTGATATTTTAAAGTCAAAGAGTGCAAAGTAGTTATAAATATTATTTGTGGGAAGAGACTTTCTTAAAGGTGTCTCAGAACCAATTTTTCAGACTACCAAGCGAAATTTTCGTTATTTTTGATTCACTGTAGGGTATGTACATATAGTAGAACTATTTATATGTATACTTTTTATACTCTTGCAATCTATTATTACAGAATATAATAGTTTGTTCAACTAATGATTGTACGTATCACCTAAAACTAAGCGAGATCGATATAGGGGTATGTATGTATATATAAATGATCAGGATGACGAAAAAAGTTGAAATCCGGACGACTATCTGTCTATCCATCCGTCCGTCCGTGCAAGCTGTAAGTGGAATAAAAATTGAGAAACTTGGTATGTGGGTTCCTTAGTACAAAAAAATTACGAGTTCGTAGGTAGGCGTAATCGGATCACTGCCACGCCTACAAAACGCCATTAACCGAAAACCTATAAAATGCCATAACTAAGCACTAAATTAGCATATAAAAGATTAAGATATCCGGGGGCATCTTTGGGAAAAAAATTTAGAAAAATTGGGCGCGGCTCGCCCTCTAAGTTTAATTTACATATCTCCTAAACTACTGAAGCTACAACAACCAAACTCACCTAGCGCAAATATTATATAAACCCCTATCGACAGTGTGAAAATCAATGAATTCGAATAATAACTCCTCTCATCGGACTAAAACTGCGCCCACTTCCCATATAACACAAATTCCTCTTGACTCTTTCATTTTCCCGTGTATAAATTAAGAAGCATTCAATATAATGCGATAAAGCACGAATCATGCCTTTGTATTATGCCACCTTATGACCAAAAATGATCCAAATCCAACTAAAATTTTTCAAGCCCCTAGGTACTGAATATGTGGACCTCAGTATCTAAAGTTGAATTTCGGTCAATGTGTGGGATATAGTAAAATTAAAATTCAGAGAGAATATTTTCATGATAATAATAGCTTTGTGTATCAAAAATGGTAAAAAGATATGACCCTAGATCCCTTATAACTAGCAAGTCTTATGTACCTGAAAGTATTACCCTGGCTTTAATCCTTGCAAGTTGCAAGAGTATGAAATGTTCGGTTACTCGTATACTAGAACTTAAAATTTTCCACTTTAAATTTCAAACAAGTGACAACTCTTTTCAAAAAAATTTCAACTTTCTTCTTACACTTTTTTTTATGGATATGTCATAAGAGGTTTTATGGTCTGTTTATTTCATAAGTTTTTTATTTAAAAATTATAAATTATAGGTTTTATGGTCTTTTTATTTCATAAATTTTTTACTTAAAAATTTTAAATAGATGGCAACGTTCGAACTATCTGATTGTAAGCCATATTGGGATCAATACGTAAATTGAAAATAAAATTATGTCTGAGATAGAAAATTATAAAAATACATTCATGCATACATATGTATATCGGTTATTTGTTTCAAAACTTTCGCTTTTTTTTGGAATTTATATTGGTTGTTGGAGAGCTCTTCTGTTTATTTGCGATTAGGAAATAAAGTCATTAATATAAAAAACACAGTTTCATAAGCGAAAGACTTAGCAAAATCAAGTCCGTATAAATCTTATTCTTATCTACTATACATACTTGTACAATGACCCTACAACGACGGGTTTCGGAAAGAACTATCAAACATGCCAGGCTCACATAAAAATCATAATTTTAAACATATGTGTCTCGTAGTTACATATACATAAGTACATACATATGATCAGCCATAGTCCACACACTTTCGCGTGCTTAAATTAAAATAAAAAGCGCAATTCAATTTAGTATTGCGTTTATTTTGTTTGGCCAAAGCAGTCGATGCCTTCTCAATTAATTGACTAACTGAAGACTCATAAAGAAGCGAGAGAAAGCTATATGAACATCACTTATGTATGCAAATGCGCATTCTTATGTACACTCATGTGTACACACATACACATAAACATATAAATATGCTTGAGACCGTTATAAACATATTTATAATTGCATATGTTTGGGTTATTTAATATTTAAAATTTTTTAAGTAGAACAAATTGTCTGTTTATTAAACGATAATTATTTGAAAAAAATACATAACAATATATTGAGTTTAATAAAAATAATGAACTCATCGGTAATTAGCTATGTATTGTAGCATAGAAACCAAAATAGAAACTCATTAAATGCAACAAAGCGAAAAAAAACGTTTCAGCACACTGGCATCGGTATTATTACTGATTCTAATGAAGAAATAAAGACATACATATGTATGTACATATGTTGAATGCTAATAAAAAACCAACTTTTTATGATATCCAGAGCATACTGAAATTATAGAGGAAATTTTCTCCCACCTATTTAATGACAATGAAAGCATAACGTGAATCGAAGACGATGGAGCGGATGTTCCCTTCCCCGACCACAAAGAAGTTCGAAACAAAAGTGGACACAAGAAACGCTCGGCTAGAGGCTCACAACGCCACAATATAGCACCTGTGTTCAATCCCAAATTAAAAATAACTCAGTCACTTTTAAAACTCTTTAAATAGAGTCTGGTAGTCGATTTACAACCATCTTATCCGAACTCAGCGTAAAAAAATTATTCAAATCAATCTTTTTCTCGAAAAAAAAACGGTTTGATGCCACACCCATTCGAATGTTGTACAGTGTTATGAACACATACATGAAGAAGTTCATTAGCATGGAATTTATTACAATTCTATTTAAACTTCGATCCATAACGTGACATCGATTGCAATTAATTTGTTTATTGGATGGTTAGCTCGATTTGTTTATCATATACATACATACACTATATACTGCTGAATACAAATATTCTTATAGGCATGTAAATAAACAGACTATGGGCTCAATTGAAATGTTTGAAAGCCGATTAGTCGTTTTCCTCATGTGGCACGTGGCTTTTGCCAGTAAGCAATAGGTGACAAGCTCGAGATTAATTGAAATTGAAGCAAACATCTGGACTCACTGCGATAGCGTTTTGATGCACGTTTTCATCTTTTCGTATTAATAAAGTAATTCTGACAATTGAAAGGAATTCTAAAAATTTTATACTCGCGTCAATATAATTAATTAAAATTTGCAAGGCTTTTCCGAGCTTGAGATTGAAAATATTGTTTTAAGCTGTGATTGAGTTTTTTTTTATTATAAGATACGTGTTATATTTTTAGACTCTTAGAAAAAGCGTTTGATAAAGTATTAAAAAATTATTAAGAGAAAAAGCTTCCACAATTTTTACTGTTTATTTATGAATAGTTAGGGACTGTATATTGATAAAACTGAAAATCGCTAATATTATTATGATCAATACAAAATATTATAAATTTTATAATAATTCACATATTAACAAAAAATTATAAATACATTTTTTGTTTAAAATTATAAATAAATATTTGTATTATACATAAATTTTTTGTCATTTCTATATTTTCAGCTGAGAGTACGAAACTTACGATTGCTACAATCGAAGGTGGCAATGTCATCGCCAGTATGCCAGAGCCTGGGAAAGGAGCTGAGTATTTTGAGAACGCCTTGGAAGCGACGAGTAAGTAATCAAAATATTCTGAATTAAATAAAAAAAAAAACTAGAAAAGACGTTAACTTCGGTTGCACCCATGCTATAATACCCACCACTTGTACCATACTAAAGATTCTTTACAAGAACTTGATTCTGATCAGTCAGCTTGTATGGCAGCTATGTAAATGCTATAGTTGTCCAATATGGGTTCGGATAAATGATTAGCTCCTGTGGGAGAAAAAGACGTGTGATGTTTCAAAAACTGAGGGACAATACGAGTATATATAGACAGACGGCTGAATTGACTTTTGAATTTAAATGTTTTTGACTGGTACAAATTATTCACAGAGGGTCGAGCACGTGTTGACGACGAACCACGTCCAGGACGGCCATCAACATCAAGTGGTGCTCAACTTGTCAATAAAATAAAGGAATTGATGCCTGAAAATCGACGACAAACAGTCAGGCATCGTTGGAATATCGGGCGGATCAGTGAAAACCATTTTGAAAGATCATTTCGGCTTAAGCACGGTTGGTTCCAAAATCACTAAATTTTTTCGAAGAATAGCGTCACGTTAACGTTAGTGAAACAATGCTTTCGGACTACAAGCATGTCTTCAAACGTATTATTACTGGCGAAGAGCCTTGGATGAATGCTTTCGATGAGGAAGCAGACGATCAATCGGCTGAATATCGTCAACACGTCAAAAGAATATCAGAAATCAATGTTTTGTTGACAGTTTTCTTCGATTATCATGACTGTCAGTGATATCTGTGCCTAATGACAAATCAAAATAATAATAAGTGTTTATACGCTTGGCTTTCTGAAGTACATTGTGCATTGGGCGATCAATAAATTTACAAAGAGTTAAATTATCATGAATCGACGGTTAACAGTCGAGATCTCACTGAGAATCGACGATTAACAGTCAGAGAGAGTCAATGAAAACCAATGAAAAACAAGATTAATTGGGTCTAAGAAAAGCGAAAGCACGATTGGTTCCAAAATCACTAAAAACGTCGCGTTAACGTCTGTGAAACAATGCTTTCCGACTTTCTGGATGTCATCAAACGCAATATTCTTGACAATGAGCCGTGGAGCTATGCTTACGACCCGGAATCAATCGGCCGAATATCATGGCAAAGGTGAGCCGAAGCCGAAAAAATCGATGCAGATCAGATATCAAGGTTATTTTGACAGTTTTCTTCGACTATCGAAGTCTGGTGCTCTCCGAATTCCTTCCGACCGGCCAAACTATCAACAAGGAATACTATTTGAGTATTATGCGTGGTTTGCGCGAAGCCAGTCGTAAAAAGAAGCCGGAATTATAGTGACTTCTGGATTTTGCAGCGATAACGACCGCTCCATACTGCATTGATTCTTTTTGAGTCAAAATTTTGAACCAATATCGTGAATAGCTAAGCGCATAGAAGGCTATTCCGAAAATCCAAACTAACAAGTTTATTGGGGCTAAGGGCGATTACTTTGAGGGAGACGCCATAGATTTTGAAGAATAAATTAAGAATTTTGAAATTATAAGCAAAGTCTTACTATTTTTTGCTCACAGTAGTATTTTAAAAGGTCTGTGAAGTATCCTTCTGGAAGTTATAAACTTCGTGACAAATTTATAGACCTTGTTCATGGTATAAAAATATTGATATATAAAACATTAGTTCAGTAAGTTAAAATATTATATATTTTTTATTATACCGATAAATATTTCTTTTTAGCATTTGGGAAGTTCAATTATTTACTCATATTGATATCCGGTTTGATATTGGCTAATGTGCTACTCGAAACACTCGGCATCAGCTTCGTGTTGCCCGTCTCGCAATGCGATCTGAACTTGACGATACAACAGCGTGGCATACTGAGCGCCATAGGATTTGCGGGCATTATTAGCAGCTCACATCTCTGGGGTTTCCTGGCGGATACTACCGGACGTAGAAATATTATACGCCCGACATTGCTGTTGGGCTTTGTGGTGACGGTGCTTTCAAGTTTCGCCACGAATTTCTGGTTAATGGTCATATTACGCTACATTAATGGTTTTTGGTAAGTAGATAATCATATCAACTATATGAATCGTTTGAATTAATGATTTTATTTCTGCTAATGAAGCATTTCCGGTGGTTCTGCAACGATTTATGCGTTTTTGGGTGAATTTCACACGGCCAAGAACCGTTCACGCGCCATTATGGGTTCAGCGTTCATTTTCGGTGTTGGTTCCATGCTGATGCCCTGCATCGCTTGGTTGGTCATTAATCAGGAGTGGCGATTTGTGATTCCCTATTTGGGTATTACCTACAAGCCTTGGCGTTTCTTCATGGTTGTTTGCGGTATACCCGGATTTTTGTGTGGCTTGGCCTTGTTCAAGATACCAGAGAGTCCGAAATTCTTGCTCAGTCAGGGCCATGACGATCAGACACTCGAGATACTGCAGACAATGTTCCACGTGAATACATGCAGGCCACGTGATGAATATCCGGTAAGTGTAGGCCGTTAACATTAATTTTTGTGTGCCAGCAATTTATTTTTCCCCAACATGCGTTTAGGTTTCTCATGTCGTTGAAGACATTGACAGCGCAATGAGCCCGAAAATCGAGCGTGAACGCATTGCAAATCCCGCTGTTGCTTTGCTCCGCTCGATGTGGGACCAAACACAGCCGCTTTTTAACCGCGAGTACATGCGCACGACGGTGCTCATCTGTTCCATACAATTTTGGATATTCGTGACCTCGAATGGCATGTACATGTGGTTCCCACACATTCTCAACACCGTCGCAGAGTTTTTGAACGACAATCCTGGCAATCGCACTTATATGTGTCAGGTGGTGTACAGCAAGCAGGAGAGCATTTTTAAGTCAGAGAGCGCACATGCCGCCGCCATCAGTGATGGCGTGACACTAACAGCATCGCAATGCAATGAAAAGTTGGAGATCTCAACATATCAACATTCTCTGGTGTTGGAAGTGCTTTACGCCGTGGGATTTGCGCTCATTGGCGGCATCATCAATAAAGTGGGCAAATGCACCATACTTTGTAAGTGGTACTCTATTGAAAGTTAGTTTTGTTATTTATTTTTTTTTTCTGCTTGCAGTTGTCATTTTAGGTGCCTGTGGCGTTTGCGGTATAGCTGCAGCTTACGTTGATATACCAATGGTTGCCGTCTATCTGTATGTGGCTTTGCTGCTCTGTGGTTTGGGCATTAATGTCTTAAGCGCGGCCACCGTCGATCTATATCCCACAAGATTGAGGTAATTAACTTACTTACTGTGCAGTTGGTTTTTATATTTTCTGTGTCTTCTTGTGCTCCACAGAGCAATGGCTATCTGTATTTCTCTCATGATGGGTCGCTTGGGCAGCGTCGTCGGCGCCAATGTCTTTGGCGCGCTCCTAAGTCATCACTGCGAAACCGCCTTCATCGTTTCGGGTGTGTCTTTGATATTGAGTGGCTTCCTTGGTTTCCTTATAACCAAACCGACCAAACGTAGCGGGAAGCAAGAGTCTTGGCGTCGCACTAGCCTGGTCTCCATGACGGGGAACTGAAGGAGACTATCTTCCGCCATTAAAAAACTTTACGTGTAATGCGAATTTATTATTCGAAAGGAGTGCATGTTCTAGTGCTTAGTTTGTTACAAATTGTTGCCTGATAAGTCTGATTGTGAACTACAGCATACCTGATAGTTGTGTTAGCACTGAAAGTATTATGTCCGAAGAGAATCATAATACTTACCATACTTATCGTTTTACTTAGTTAGCGCTCGTAGTAAGTAGTTTTAAGTGATTGCTGTTTTAAAGCAATATGTTTTTGAAATTTAGTTTGTAAAAATTAGCATTACATTTAATAAAAAAAATATATACATATATTATATAATACGTAAAATGTGTACTAAATTACGACGAGAGCAAAACGAAATATTTCCTGGCATCAAACAAACAGTCGTCCCACTGTCGAATTGGCTCGCACATCACTGTTGACAGCCGAAGTCGAAAATAATTTCGTCTATCTGGGAACCAGAATTAACACCAACTACAACGTCAGCTTCGAAATCCAACGCAGAATAGCTATTGCCAGCAGGTACTATTTCGGACTGAGTAGGCAATTGAGAAGTAAAGTCCTCTCTCGACAAACAAAAACCAAACTCTATAAGTCACTCATTATTCTCGTCCTGCTATGTGATGCAGGGGCATACACGATGACAAAATCTGATGAGCCGGCGTTACGAGTTTCCTAGAGAAAAGTTCTGCGGAAGATTTATGATCCTTTGCGCATTGACAACAACGAATACCGCAGTCGATGGAACGATGAGCTGTACGAGATATACGACGACATTGACATAGTTCAGCGAATTAAAAGACAGCGGTTATGATGGCTATGTTATGTCATACGAACGGAGAGAAACACTCCAGCTCTGGAAACATCAAAAAAATTTGTAGAAGTTGAATGCTTACTTTTCGAATATCGACAATGAACGGTTAACCGAATAGTCGAAAATGAGCAGCTGATCGAATAGTCGACAACTTACGACTAACCGGATACTGCCAACCCAATATTATTATTCAAATAATGCTCTATCCGGTTAATCCGGTTAGTCGATTAGTCGAACACCAAGAGCTCTACATAAAATATTGCTTTTGCGAAACATGTTGTTAGATAAATGATAAAATGTGATTAGTTAACGGGGTTCGGTTTGGCCCAAAGAGCTTAAGCCAGTGGGCAATAAAACTTTCCTCCAGAATTAAGCGTCGGAGACCCTATAAAGTATATATATACTCGTAAATGATCAGTATGTTGAGCTGAGCCGATTTAGCCATGTCCGTCTGTCTTTCTGTCCGTCTGTATATATACGAACTAGTCCCTCAGTTTTTAAGATATCGTTTTGAAATTTTGCAAACGTCATTTTCTCTTCAAGAAGCTGTTCATTTGTCAGAACTGCCGATATCGGACCGGTATAACAAATAGCTGCATAAACTGAACGATCGGAATCAGGTTTTTGTACGAAAAACTTTCACATTTGACGAGGTATCTTCACGAAATTTGACATGGATTACTGCTTAAAATAAAAATATAATCTCCGAAAAAATTGTTCAGATCGGTTAACTATAGCATATAGCTTCTATACAAACTGAACACATAGTTACAAAAGAAATGCACCTGTGAAGGGTATGTAAAGTTCCATATGAATCCGCCGTTATGAGTTCCACTGCGTGTATGTGGTAGTTTCCACGCTAACTCTTTCAGTGTATCGGAGTTTAAGTAATCGTGGCTTGATGAGTTAACTCAGATCAACTTATTATGGTTTTTAATTAAAACTTTCAATGGAGTATTATGCTATGTAATTTTTATTTTCTTGTAGTCAATTTGTTCACTCAGCTGTGGGTTTGTGTCTCGTCTAAAGCTTGAGACGATAAGGTGAAGTAAAATATATGCGTGTAGACATCGTTCCATACAATTTTCTCATATGTGAGCAAATATGTTTACATTAGCTAACTTTGATAAAAAATAATAACAAAATACATTTAATTTATTTTAAAGAAAACAAGTTAATGATTATTATATCAATACTAATACAAATTTGTATTACTAAAAAATTACTGTTGTTAAAAAAATAAATAAAGAAATGTTGAAAAAAAATTTTTAATATTGTTTAAAATTTTTTTTAAAGCTTTGTAATTGAAAGTGTTCAATTTTTGACAGAAGAAAGTTAATTAGCTTGAAAACTAAGCTAAACAGGTAATAACGTCAACGAACTAAATTGTCAGGTTAATTATTTTTTTTTATTTTGATTCTATCAAAGTGTATATTCCAACTTTAAATAGTATTAAAGTTTAAGTTTAGCATTAAAATAATTAGTTTTGAAACAAAAAATCAACATAATCACTTTTAAAAGCAAAAATAATAATTTTCTCGTGTCTTATGACAAAATTGTTGTTAGAGCAGCTCTGTAAAAAACTATAAGTTTATAAAATATTTAAATATTAAAGATCAAGAGCGATCACTTTGTATAGCCAGCGCCTAAGACTATGCTAAATATATTGCAGATCAGCCTAGCCGCCTTACGCTATCATTACCAGATATAACCAAATCTTACTGATTTGCTGATTCATTTTACGATCTTAGCAAGTGAAGTGCGTATTTTCATTTAAACGTTTGCACTTTAAATAACAAACAAATAGATTAAATGATGTTAACAACATTAAGAGCGTCTGCAAGACGACAAAGTTCAATGACATTTGGTAATTTGTGTGATGCTTCAAAATTTTATGAGATGCTATGACGCCAAATGCAGACTTTTGGAAGATATTTAATGAAATGTGTATTACATAGGTGTGTCAGTGTATGTCTTCAGTAACTTAAAATGAAAATTATTCGAATTTGATTTCTAAATATTTTTGAGTGTTAGAAAAGGCGACTAAGGTTTTGAAATTATCAATTTTTATTTCAACAATTTTAGAAAAATCGTCTATTGTTCGCGTTGCTACAACATCTTCACAAAATCATATAAATAATCAACAGTATATGTATTTGAATAGTATTTTTGTGTTGCAAACTGTATGGAGTCGAGTGATGGCATACTGGACTAAACTGACAAAAGCCGGTAAAAACCGATTCACCATACGCATACACCCATATCTACATACATATCTACAAACAAATGTATCTTCACGGAATTTCGCAATGCTTGTGGCATAGACCGTTACTCGCTGTGCGGTCGTTAAATGCCGAAGAACGAACAGCAGTTTTTATTACAGGGTAAAGCCAATCGTATCGGTTGTTGTACACACACGCACACCTACATAGATATATTTATGTAAATATGTACGAGTGTGTGGCTGCGCTGTCAGCGCCAGCGATGAGACGGCATGTCGCGATAATGAATTGAAAACTGATAGCAACAGAGGCCGGCGCCGACGTCAGCGCTAAGTTCAATCATATTTATGCGAACATGAGTGACAAATTTAATTGGCGACGCTGTTGGCGCACGAGACGCGAAGCAATCAACGCGCAGCAGCGTCGCAAAGGCTTGTGGGAACGCGTCATCGCGTCTTTGTAAATGTGTGTATGCTGTAAGCATCGAAGATCGCTGTGCAAAATGTGAACTTGAAGATCATAATTGTGTGTATGTATGTACATATTTCTGCTTAGCATTGCAAAAACTGAGGTGTTTTGAGTTATATTTCAATTTATTTATATTTTTATATGCGCGCATGTGTTTGTAGATATTTTTATTAGCTTGTTTTATAGGATGTTCCGTAAGTAATTACTACGCGTATGATAAACTTAATTGTCCTCAATTGTTTTTTAAATTACTTGTGGAAGGCGTAACAAATGCCAAGCGTAGTAAGAAGTAAAGATATTCAATTGTTGTATTTTTAGTGGCCTTGTTGCAGTCTTAGAGCACGAAATAGTTTTAAGAATTTATATTATTTGCTTTTCCTGTATACAGACAAGCACACGCACACACACACACGCTCATAGTTCACAGCATTATACAAATGGAGCACACGGTGCGTATGAGTGACTTTTTCACTTAATCATTGCTTCTGAGCGTGCTGGAATAAATGTAAATATTTACGTTGGTATTATTTCAAGTGACTTGAATCACGAGTATCACGTTTGATAGTAGCGTTTATTAATGCATATAAAATAAAATTCCGCGAATTAGTTGGTAATGTTTTTAAGTTATTCTTTTGAATAAAACTATGCAACAAACTATAATTATGCATTAAATAATAACGGGAACTGCTTTATTATTGAGCGCATATATAAAAACGAATAATTAAATCAATAATATCAAGTTGCAATAAAAACAATTATATATAATAAAAAATAAGAGTGTGTTAACGGTACTTTTCCAAAACTAGTTTTTTATAATATATGAATGTAATGCGAATAATAATTTTTTAAATAAATGGAGCACAACTTAGAGAGCGGAATATGAAGCAATCACAAATAAGTTCACGCGAAGCAGGTGCTTATACAGAAATGTTATGTTAGTAAGCGCATAAGATTATCAATCAACAATTTTATATTAGGAAATAATTATTTAAGCTGATAAAAATGTATTTTCAAGACATATAAGCTTATTATATAGAATTAGAATTAAATTGTGTTAGTCATATAGTACAAGTTTATATATACAAATCTAATAACTTATAATATAAACTAATTTCAAAAAATTAAAAAAAAATCTAAAAGCTTAACTTACTATTTTCGATTTTATATTTCCTGCTATTGTTACAATATTTTTAGCGCAAAAATTTTAATAATTTTTTAAAGCAGTTTTAGGACAAAATTCTTAAAGATGGCTTGTAGTAAGCATTAAATATTAAAAAAATAAAGCAATTATAAAGTGTTGTTTCAGTGAAGAAAATTTCTCAAAAATGACTGGACCGATTGACTTGAAATTTTCAAACGACCTTTTTAGATATATTTTTGAGATAATGATCGAAGAATATAATTTTTGATAATGTTTTCGATTTTTTAAGCCTCTTTGAAGTGTAAAAAAATTGAAAACAAAAGAAATTGAAAAAAAAATTAAAACAATTGAAACACTTTTTTTATTTATTGTTAAACCTTTACAGACTCCGACAAGCAACCAAACCCTCAAAATGTTTTTTCAAATAAATAAATAACAATATTTTGTTTTTATTGTCACAATAATTTTTATAATGGCTGCGTGAAAGCTTTTTTGTTTTAATTTACAGTTTTTTGAGTTGGAAAAATAATAGAGACGTGCTTCGCGAATTTGTTTAAAAAGGAAAATAAAAAATAATTTCCCAAGCTTCCAACTCAAGGCATTATTTTGTATAAATTATCAATATATTTTAATTTTAACTGCATTTTAGTTGAAGTTTTAATTTTTATATTACCGACAAGCAATGTTATTTATGTCTCATAAATTATTAATTTTATTTTTGTAAATATCACTGTTAAGTTTTCGCTAAAGCTGTGTGAGTAATTTCAGTTCCAAACGCCATGTATAGCTGTATAAATATAAGGGTAGACACGAGAATATATAAAATAAAATATTTCAAGAAAAATTATACCGGATGATCTATGCATGCATGTACATATGTATGTGTATTGAAAGAAATGTATGTGATAGTTTGATCGAGAATATAAATTTAAAGCTAATAAAATAACAATAAAATACAGCGAAGGAAAGTGATTGATTACTGTAAATATTTAAAATAAAGTAGATTTGTGTTTATGTTTTTTTCTGTCAGAAATTTGTGTTGATATGCATACCCATACATACATATATGTATATTACTTCCAATTGGGCCTACATTCTTATGATATACATAAGATATTGGATAACAAAGAATGAAAGTTGTCATCAAAAATGTTAAAAATATTTACATTCTAAGATATAAATGAAAAGGTTTTAAATAACGGGTGATCCAAGTTGAGGTACTTTTTTTAATAGTCTTTTTTGACAGATCACGCGTGTGTCGTGTCAAGCTGCCGACGGAATCATTTGACCATATTTCTTCAAAACTGATGCCGATGAGAACGAAACCGTCACTGGCGACCGTTATCGCGACATCAACAAGACGGCGCCACTTCTCACACATTAACTTCAGTGAGCTTATAATTTCACGTTCTGGGCCGGTCGATTGGCCGCTAAGATCGTGTGATTTCATATCATTATACCTTTTCCTGTGGCGATTTATAAAATCTAAAGTCTATGCGAACAATCCCGCTTCGATTCGGGTTTTGGAGCAAAACATCCCGCGTGTCATTCGCTAGTTACCAGTCGTAGTGCTTAAAGAAAAGTGGACTCAACGGACCATCTGAAACGTAGCCGCGGCCAACATTTGACAGAGATAATTTAAAAAAAATAAATGCCGAAAAATGTTCTTTCGAATGATGATAAACATTCCCCATTAAATTTAAAGTTTATGTGTTTTATCTTTAAAATGATAGAGAACCTCAAAATGTATCACTATTTTAATAGTCAATTATTAACATAAGAGTATATAACTATAGCATTTTTCAAATATATGTGCAAGTTTCGTACTTCTCCTTAAAGCAGAACTCATAAAGCGTTGGAAAACAGCTGATAAGCGAAAACGATATTCATTATAAGTAATTATTTTACAAATTATCTGAAAATTTGTTAGATTTAAAAAGTTTATACAATATCTTTCAGTTTAGGATTCTCGAAAAAACGAATATTTTTCCGTTAAAATGCTGTTTTGAAAAGCTTTAAGCCTACAAAACCTATAAATATAATGTAGTTAAAAAATGATTTAGAAAATCTTTATATGTATATGTATTTATGTACATATATTATTCACCTATATTTATTTATATAATAACGTTATATAATATTTGATTAATATTAGTAAAATAATATTAAAAAATAAATAAATATGAAAGCAAAAAAATATTAACTAATAATTAATAAAGAGTTAAGCAACCTTCGAAACATGTAATAAATTATAAAATCAGTAAATCAGTATTTCTAATACAACAAAACTTCTTTTTTGCAAATCATCAGGTGTATATTTTGTGAATGCGCCGGTTCAACCCAGTCTGAATGAATTTCTTTACGCTGTTATTCATCATTTCATTGTAGAAATTTGCACACCCACTTCAAATTACACATTTGCTTGGCTGGCTAATCTTATATGCGGTTAAAATTTATACTTCATACATATGCAAACACAAAAATAAAACACGTGTGTCTGCGCTGCCAAGTTTTCAAAAGTTCAGCTACACTGTAACGCCACAGCGCCAACGACAGAGACGACGAAGCACACCGCGGCGTCGGCAGCGCCATAAACAGGAAATTTTGTACTTAATATACGCGTGCAGAGAACTGAAGCTCCCAGTTGTAAACGGACAACCGCGAGGCACGCCAACGATTCACCAAGTGGCGGCTTTGGAGTATAGCGAAATAAACAATTAATACACCATTCATCGATTTGCAACCGACACCAATTATTATAAGTGCGCTGCAACCATTCAACGATTGCAACCAAAAATAAAATACAAGAAATACATTAAGCACTTGTGCTCAGTTCGTTACGCTAGCTGAGTTTTATGGCAAAAGAGCGCACCAAATTAGTGTGATAAAACGCGTGAAATCGTTGTGAATAAAATCGCAAAAAACCATTTCTCCACCAGTCGCTGCTGCCGGTAGTGTCAACGGTATTCGTTGTTATTGGTGCTACACACGAGTGTCAAACAGAAGTGACGAGTTCGAATACTCATTTTACTTAGCCAACGATTTTTCGCAATTTAGTGGTGTATATTAGGCACAGCCGCCTGATGCAGCGCTCAGTCAATTTCGCAAAGTCCAACGGGTAACAACGAAGTGCATACCAACAACTGCTGACTTGCCAAACTGTGGCCACCGCTGTCTTCGCTTTCGCTTAAATGAACAAGCAACGCGTCGCTGAAACCTAGGAAAAAGAAAATCACATAAAAACACTGCCAGTGTTAGCAAGTAGCGGGTGTACAATATAAATAATTTATACATTTTCACTAAATTCTATACAAAGTAGTAAAACAAATACGGGTACGACAGCCAGTCATTACAAATACAAGGACATTATACAATTTTTGAAGTGCGCAGTGTTATTTGCGAAAATTATTTAATTTCAAAAATTAAAAAAAAGTATATTAACAATATTGTAAAGCGCCAGCATTTTTGCGCATTAAACGTGCCGTTGTGAAGATAGTCACTGCCAAAGCAAATATAATAAATTTAAGCAAAATTCATTTTACGTGCAAATTCAAATCCAAAGTCAAATATAAACACGTGAAACCTTAAGCCAACAAGCAGGTATTACAAAATTATAACGGCGTACTTATGTGATAACATTTTTTAGGATTACAAAAGTAAACAGTGCTTTTTATTGAAGCTGCTAATTAATATAGCCCGTGGAGCCTATCAACCTCGCGCATGCAGACATTGCAAATAATTATAAATTATATGTATATAATTTTAAATCCAGTTGAGTGAAACAGTTAAATAAAAGCGCTTTAAGGTCATTACTTACACCAGTCCAGTTATATAAAGGTTATAAGCAAGGCAGCGTACTTATCAAAAATTCGTACAATATGGAGATGCGTTCGAAACTGGGCAGCTTCGAGCTGAAAGACTGCAGTGCCGAAAGCGCCGCTGAGCGTTGTAAGTAATCATTTGTTGTAAATATTTTTTAATCACTTTCATACCTTCACAGCCATATCGAAATTGTGTCAAACCGCATTCTCGCTTATTCGTTGTGTTTACTATACATAATTACAAAGCATACGTGTGTATGTATGTAAATATATTGCATACATACTTATGTATGTATGTCTGTCTGTATAAATAAATGACATTGAATAAATGTCTGTACAAGTATTAGCACGAATGCATTGTTTTTTAGTCAAGCGACACGGAAGTGTTACGGCAAGCATTCAGTTCTAAGTACTTTACTTTCCTTCGTACTTACATAAAGCAATAAGTTGAAAAAAAAAAATTAATTAGTAAATATTTACAATTAAAAAAATTTAAGAAAAAAAGTTGAAAAAATTAGAAAAAACAAAAGATAAGTTAAAAGGTGATCAGCTATTACATTTTATGCATAAAATATTTTAATTAAAGGGTTATATCCACTTGTGAATTCAAAATTTTGTTCGACTATATCTCGATTATATTGAAAAAAAATAAGTCGAAGTTTTATTAGAAATACGAAAAGACTTTTTCGACTACGCAATATTATATGTACACTTGACAATAATCATCGGCCGGTTTCAGAGGTTCGAGTGAATTTTTAAATTTTTTTAACTAAGTGCAATTGGCATTTTTCTCAACAACTGATTTCAGTGAGGAAAATTTCTCCAAAACGGCTGAACCGATCGACTTAAAATTTTCCAACGACCTCCTTAGATATATTTTTCAAATAATGATGGAAGAATAAAATTTTTGACAAAGTTTTCGATTTTTGAAGCATCTTTGAAGTATAAATATTAAAAAAAACGACTATTTTGTGAAGTCGTTATTTTTTCAAAAATTAAAATTTTCACTAATCCGATTTTCAAGCCACTCTAAAATGTAAATATTTTCAGAAAAAAGGGTTTTTAGAAAGCCGACGTTGTGTCCTTGATCATTATCTGAATTCATTTATAGTAATATTGGATTTTTTGGCTTTTGTGTTTGGAATAACTTTAAGTAGAAAAACATCCTTCACCGTTAGACATTTTTTTGAGGTCCATTTTTGTTGTTGTAGCGGTAGAAAACTTCCCTGAAATATTTTCGCGGAATGATACCGAAGATACATTCCTTGACCAGATAAAGGTCGGGATCCGTTCCGATTATTTAGACCCGACTGTCGTGGGAAATGGGTTTTTTTGGAGCTACTCCTCGGGTTTGGCTACGGGATCAAGGCAATCCAAAATTTTTAAAATGAATGATGATTAAAGTGCCTTAAATTATGTAAATTTACATTTCTTTATTTTACTTAATGTGTAAAATGCCTATTTACAAATTACGAAACATTGCATTTTTTCTGATTTGCAAGTGGATATTGCCCTTTAAATATTATTTTTATTTTAATATAAACAATAAAATACCGAAAGCCGTCCGAAAGCGGTCAGAAGAATACTGAAGTAAGGTGTTACAAATTACTCACAATATTGCATTAATACCCCAGCAAAGACTTTAATTGTCATATACTTTTATAAGATTAGATATTTTGTTACTACAATGTTTTTTTTTTTTTTGTAATAACTTACAATGTTCTTTTTTCTTAAATTCTTTATATGAGTTCTTGCAAAATCTTATTTGAAGATAAGAAATATAAATCAGTAGCATTTTGCTAGAAGCAGCTGGAAATTCCAAGCAACAAGTGGCTCTTGAAACAAGTACCTAGGAATTAGATGCTAAAACTGAGAGTAAAATAAACACTTTTCTCTTATCCCTGTGCATTTATAGGCACAGTGCCTGCCAACAGCCCACTTCAATGTGGGAATTTTGAGTAAATATATCACTTATTACACAGTAAACAAGCGCAAGTATTTAAGTGCCTAAAGTAACAAAATAGCTGGTCACCTTATTCATAATTTATATTCTAAAGCAAACACAAATAATTTAAGTTTATGGCAGAACACAATATTGCGTTGAATTAGCAAGAAACAAATTTTGAAGTTCAGTGCCAGTAAATGAACCTGAAACAAAAACAATTAGCCATATAATTTTCTAATAAAAAATATTTACAACTAAGCACTAAAAATCCGAAACATATGCGAAATAAAAGAGAAATGGAAGAAATTTCATTAAAAACTGAAACCAATCGACGATTGTTTTTCTTAAACCTAATGGAAATAAGATATGAAGCGCATGCAATGCAATAACCCTGAGCGCATGAATCAGCGTATTTAAGTTCAACACGTCTCAGTTACAGGTCGAGTGTTTTGGGTAAGCGCGCTGGCAATAAAACGCCAGACAGCGGTAATGTTTGTAGTATCGCTGTGCGCAATCAGCAATCATTTATATTTTGTCGCGTGAATTATAAAGCTTTTTTTTTGCTAAGGCGACTGTATTCTTTATAAAATTGTCAGTATTCGGCGAATTCGTATTAATTGCTTTACAACACAAATTAATATATGTGCATATAATCTATTGATTACTTGATTTATATACACGAAATCAATTAAAAGTTTAATGCAACAACTGCTATTAAGAATGCAATGATTTCACGGGGAATTTCTAAAGTCGTTACCACCGGAAAGCGCAAACACATAGGCAAATATATAACAGATATTTACTTAATTGTCACAAATAAAATCGCTTTAAGCTTTAAAATGCTTATATAACAGCATTGAATATACGTTTCTCTATAATTATTTGTTGTAAAATCATGAAATTGTTCTATTAAAGGAATTTATTTGTGTGCCGCTTGAATTTGAAAAATGCGGAACACCCTGCATAGGCATGACGGCATACTTGCACAACAATGGTTAGTGATTTTGCGCTTATATTTTACTATGATATATAGTACATACTTATAAGTATACACCGATTTGTTTTGTATGCCTTAACTGTTTATTTAGCAGTGTCAGACATTGTCCCAGGTCAAGGCAGTCTGGCAGCAACCCCCTTTTTTGCGTTAGTATACAAGTATGTGTGTGTGTGGATTGGCGAATTTCCTTATTTATTCACACACGCTCTGCGAACTCGCCTACAAGCGCATTTACATATATACATATTATAAATACATAGTTGTTATGAGCTCATATGTACTCAAGACAGCGCAGTCAATGCTCTCAGCATTTCAGTGTACATATGTACGTACATATATGGGTATAAATGTATGCACTTTTTCTGCGGTGTTTTTCAATGAATTTTTATTTAGCACTCAAACTTTTACGCTTATCTATTATGCATTAAAGCGATTATAAACACTAATCGTTTGTATTTATTGCATTTTGGTTTGTATTTGCCTGTAAATATTATGCCGAAACGGCCCATAGCCGGTTTGTACGAGCTTTAAGCGGAAATATTGTCTCTCGAAGTACTTAGAATGTTCATTTTCTGGAAACACATAAATTACAAAACTGTGCACATAACATTATTTCAGTTCCCTGCATTTTGGAATATGATTTAGGGGTAGACTAAGTAAAAGCACACATATGTACATATATATGTATGGATTATGTTAATGGGGGATGAAAATGATGAAAAATATAAAATCCTCATTTTTTTATTTTTAGATATTCATTAGATTCAAATTGAGTATGTATTCATTATATCGTCACCTAAAAAGCAAAATAACATAACATCACTTTTCATAAGTTTACAGGCGAAGGAAAAACGATATAATAGAAATCACTCATATTGAAGTAAAATTTGAGTTGTGGTTATAAAATGGGTATATGCAGACATACGGACATACAGGTGGCCACACAGACATGATTAATTTGACTCAGCTCGCCATGTTGATCATTTATATAATACCTTATGGAGTCTCGACGTTTATTGTTGTTGTATTTGGCACTTCAGTGCCAGTAATAAAAAGTGAATAAAAAAAGTAACGTCTCCCACGTTTCCTTTTTCCTTCAAACTTCGCGGTAAACTAAACTATCAGCGTTCAGGGTATCACAATATAGGTTAGCATTTGTATTAAAATTATTGCAAAAACGCATGAAGCTAGTTAAACTTGATAAATATTGTCAACACATTCAATACACGTGTTATATTAGCACAGCAATACTCGCGAATTTTCAAAAATTTTATGAATTTAATCAGTTAGTATTTGGTTAGTTGGCGCTGATAACGCACAAAATAAAGAAATCATTGAGCGTTTGAGGCAAATTGTGTGATTTTCGCGAATATTAAACAAACATAGATATGTACATATGTATGTATATAATAATATTTTCTTACGTATAGGTCGTACAGCTATAGTCGGCTAACATGTGAAAACATACATACATATGCATGAATGAGAGTGTGTACACTGCGTATACTTACTATTCTCCGAAGAAGTGCTCGGTTTCTTATCATTAATAGTAACATAGTAACAGCGGAGGCAAGCTCTTTGGCTCAGACTCAGTTGGACAAATAATTGTAAATACATATGTATGTTATGCGTAGTGCATTCGCACAAATGTGGCGTTTAAAGCTAAAAAAACATTTTTGTTGTTTTATTATAATGAATCTGATAAGACACATCAAAGTACAAGCACGCAGATATGTATGTATGTATGTATATGCGCATATACATAATATACATATGTATGTATATTTCTGAATCACAACAATGATGACCGCCGAATGGAGGCGGCAACGCAAGTATCAACAGTGAGCAGCAATAATATAAGTATATTTTTTATACATATACATACATACATATATGTAAATGTGCTGACAAGCTCTTCTGAAAGCCAGAAATATTGCGAATTATATTTAAAACATTTAAAACAACAAATTTGCATTGAAATTATATAACTAAGTAGAGGAAAGCGCATATCATTTTCTAGAAAATCGTTGCAAACTGATAATTTGCATAATAAACAACAAAAATTACTAAAATTATGCGGCTACGTCACAAAATATATTTACGTCAGTACATATTTATATACCATACATACAAGGAGAATATGCCGCCAATTCTCTCTCTGTTCGACGTGCGAATCTTAATACAACAATAATCATAATAATACAACTCTTTTTGCGCGTGCTTCACACATACACACTTTCATTTATATGTCAGACTACTTATGTATGTATGTATATATATATATGTACAATGTTACAAAAACACGAAAAATGTGTAAATTGCTCAAATTTGGCACTCTCAATGAGAATGATAGCAATACACGGACATTGGTACACTCAAGTGAAATATTTTTCACAATTTTTTTCATCAATTTTTTGAATTATTTAAAATAAGTTGTTTGTGTTTTATTATTCTTATTAAAAATTATTTATTTTTCGAGTTATACGTAATCTCTGACGGCGCTTAAACAAAGGTTATCCATTGTTGTAGTGAATGAAATTAAAAAAATTTACCACTAAAAGATATTGTCTGTCTACTTAATAACACTACTCTAAAAATCTGAAGAAAAAATTTGCGACTGATGTGTAAAGAGGCATGTGGGGTATTTGAGGTTTCCTGATTACGTATTTGAGTTTAGAACTCTTCCATAACACACAGCTATTTTTGGCATTTTAGTTGTTATTGTAACGGGTTCTTAAACCCGTTCAGCAGAAACTACTTGAAGAGGAGTTCATTATGCTCCTTAACTGCCAGCATACGCCTCACTATGAAGGTGTTCGGGAGGTGTATGGGAGACATCAAGAGGCATCTTGTCGCGGTCCGGAGTGCAGTATTCTCGTCTTAATCATTTTAGTAAATAGTGGTGGTTTGACTTCTACACCCGTCGCCTACAATATAAAAAAACTTACATTTTAGGAAATTTTTACTATCATTTTCTGTTTTTACTATCAAAACTTAGAAGTTAGTCGCAAAATGTTTACAACCTTGTGTAATCTACGGTTAAAAAAATCATAAATAGAAAAAATAGCGATGTTTTTAAAAGAGGAATTGTATGAAAAAATTGGTTGGTTTTTAGCTTGACAAAATTCGGTCAATCAGTTCAAACAACTATTTGAAATATGGATTTAAAATTTTGGTATATTACTTTTATACTTTAACGGTTTAAGAAATATGGAAAAAATCGATTTTTTTAATTTCAAACTAGATGTGTTCATTAGTAGATTATAATTTATAATTTTTATTATTTTGTTTCATTATTATTTATAATTTTTGATTTTATTAAACAAAAAAAAATAGAAAATAAAAATGAAATATATTTGCTAAATATGTACGAAAAAAAATTAATTATCGAACGCGGCTACACTTTTTTGTTCTGAAAAGCTTAAATAAATATCAAGGAACATAAGTTACTCAAAAATATTTGTAAACAACGGTAATTCCAGCATATTTATTGACTAATTCATGCTTTTTACTATACTTTATAATAATTATTTGCGTGCATTTATTCAACTTCATATTTCTAGCGATAACAGTTTCATTACTTAGCTCATTTATAAGCACGAAAGCTTTATTTACGTAGAATAAATAACTCCATTTCCTGGTTGAGCTCTTGAGTGCTTTTTACAAGAGAATATACAGAGTATTCTACTGTTTGTTTGGGAATATAACGCTTTCGTTCACAAAGAATTTGATAATGATAAACAGTACGAGGTAATAATACTATAACAACAATAAAAACTGCATGTGCAGGGCCAAGGTCACTTTCGGAATAAACAAACGCAAATATAGATAGAATATCAATGTTTAATGTGGAAAAATCAGTGACTGGTAAGTGTATGTGCGTAATAAAATTATCTAGAAAATTGTTGATAATTATTATTACTGATAAACCGTGATGTGAATTTTGCACTGAGACGAGTTGTGCATAAAAGTTAATTTCGAAACTTAATATTGTTTTATTTACTTACATATGTATATAAATATTAATAATTATTTTTTATTTGGATTTTTTTTTTATAAAAAAACGGCAGATTTATTTAGGCGCAACATTTACTTCACAGCCTAACCAGACTGTTGCTCAATTCGCATCCAAAACACTAGCACAAAGTCTTCTTATCACTCTCGCTCTCTCAATTTTTCGCACATACAGTTGAGTTCGCCACGTGCTTTTTCTGTTATTCAATTTGTCAATATTTAGCGGCAAGTACAACGTACGCGTGAACAATTAACATAGGCACATAAAAATGTGTTTGTAGGCACGTGTCAGCGCATTTGTGTTTGTTTGTTCATATGCGTGAACTTCATTTTAATATTATAGTTTACCATGCATTTTGTACTTTTATTTATCCCCAGTCACATTGGCACCACTGTTTTGGCGCCATCGACCGTGTCGTAGAGAGTAGCACCACACGCGCCTCTCGATTGTATGAATGTATTGTGTCATTCGCTGTCATATTAAAATTGGTGGAAAATGTGTTCATGATGAAAATAAAAATTGTTGCTTGGCCGCGGAATTTGCAATGTTACCTTGAACTGCTCTAGTATATGAAAACGGTATCTGTATTATATATATGTATGTATAAATGGTATGTTTTTCGTCTAGCCTACGAAATGCAGTATTAATTGCAGTACCATTGTATGTTATTGACAATTCTGAATACAAGATACATATAAACTTATGCAGTTGTGCATATATACATAAGTGAGTTTACTCTCACTTAGCTGCACATACTTTATGACATTCAGTTTACAGTAGACGCAGAAAACTGTATCGCCACCTAAAATGCAAAATAACGTAACATCACTTTACATAAGTTTACAGACGGAGAAAAAACGATGTAATAGAAACCACTCATATTGAAACAAAATTTGAGTTTTGGTTATAAAATGGTTATATATTAGTTATATATTGGTTATGTATTGGTTACATATTGGTTATAAAATGGTTATATCTGATAGCGACAGCTAAAAATTTTATGCTACATACATATTCATATGTAATGTGACGTAGTAAATCATAAGCAATAAAAAACTCAAAATCGATTGTTGTGTTGATATGTTGTTTTGCATTTTAGATGACGATATATGCATATATTCATGTGTATGTAGTTATTTGCAAAACTCTCCAATTATCGCTAGTACATAATTACCAAAATATTTACACAGTTCTTACTATAATTCACAAGTGGGTGCCGTAGTGAGTGTCTATGCTCCTAACGCACTTAGTGTAGAACTTGTGTACTCACATTATCTGAATGAATTTAATTACATTTTTTTTTAATAAAACGTCTGACATAATTTCCTGCTGCGTGTTTTATTATCGTGACATTATTATCTAAATACTATTATCAACTAAATGTACTGCAGTTAGAGGATACATATGTAGATATATGCACATTAGGGTGAGCAAAAAAGCACTAACCTATCGAATTTATGGATTAAAATTAAACATCGAAAAAATTGTTTCTGCAAGGCAGGATCTATAGGTCAATTTTAACAGCGATGGGTGATCATCCAAGGTATCCCACTTCAATAGCTGGCAAAAAATCTTTTTTCATTAAAAAAAATTTACATCTCGGATTATTGTAGAACAAAAAATTTCATAAGCGATCTACTTCAACGGAATTTTTCTATTAAGAAATTTGTATATTCAAAAGCCTTGGAAAGTGTATATCGTTTGCTTACTACAAATAGTCATCATTCGAAAAATGGGATTTTTGCAGGAATTACTAGAATAAAGCATTCTATGGTGTTAAATTGTCATGTTTCTGTTCTAAAAGATTAAAAGAGAGATATATATACATTTCGTTATTATTCCTTAGAAAGCGGCCGAAGCTTGAAATACCCAATTTTCAATTATAACGGTTTTGCAGTAAGCTAACGACATGCATGTATGTATATATGGTAGTATATGTATATTATCGGTAATTACAATGTTACCGTTATTTTTACATTTGCCTATATATAATTTCATAATATCATACACAAGTATGTAATTGCCCGTCCAATTGATTAATTTGGCATTTATGACGGTAGATCATCAAACCATTTATTGGTTGACAGCCAATCTCTTCAAAAGAAGATTAAAGTCAAATTAATAACGGTGTAGTATAAAAATTCGCGAAGACAGCGGCATTGTTGTCACAACGTAACACTTCACTTTAGCACACTTTATTACATTGTTTACTCGTATGATAATATAACTGCTAAATGCAATAAAATCAATTGACATACTAACATCATGTTTATTATGTTATAATTTTTTGTTAGTCTTCAAATACATACAATATTTTTAGTCTGGCAGAATTCCAAAATACATGCATAACATAACAGCTGAAACTTTATTTACTCTTGGCGGATAAAAATTATAAATATTCATATTATTAGACTATTTTTATATACATACATATATGATATGTAGGTAAACATCACTTTTATTTTTTAAAATAAGGCTTTGCTGAGTTTGCTTCAGTACTTACAAACCTTATATACATTTGTTGCTGCTATTGCATTGGATTTTTACGTTCAAGTGCTATTCCCTTGAGTTGAGCTCGAAACAAATATTTTTTTCATAAGCTAGGAAACATTGAATAAATAGTGTAATTTAAAGTACAGTTTTAAATCGATATACAGCTATATAGAGAATAGGTGCGTAAGAACATTTTGATTAAAAAAATATCAGACATTATTACATATTTCATATCAGACGTATTTTAGTTTGTCGTTTTATATAAGTGTATGAGCTTATTTATAATTAAAACCATCCTTTAAAATATCCAAATTAAAAAAGAACAAGTAAGGAAGGGCTAAGTTCGGATGTCACCGAACATTTTATACTCTCGCATGATAAAGTGATAATCGAGATTTCATTATCCGTCATTTACATATTTTTTTTATTTTGGTTCCTAATGTATATATTGTATTATACAGAGAAGGCATCAGATGGAATTCAAAATAGCGTTATATTGGAAGAAGGCGTGGTTGTGAACCGATTTCACCCATATTTCGTACATATCATCAGGGTGCTAAGAAAATATTATATACCGAATTTCATTGAAATCGGTCGAGTAGTTCCTGAGATATGGTTTTTGGTCCATAAGTGGGCGACGCCGCGCCCATTTTCAATTTTTATTAAAAGCTTGGGTGCAGCTTCCTTCTGCCATTTTTTTCCGTAAAATTTAGTGTTTCTGACGGTTTTTGTTAGTCGGTTAACGCACTTTTAGTGATTTTCAACATAACCTTTGTATGGGAGGTGGGCGTGGTTATTATCCGATTTCTTCCATTTTTGAACTGTATATGGAAATGCCTGAAGGAAACGACTCTATAGAGTTTGGTTGACATAGCTATAGTAGTTTTCGAGATATGTACAAAAAACTTAGTAGGGGGCGGGGCCACGCCCACTTTTCCAAAAAAATTACGTCCAAATATGCCCCTCCCTAATGTGATCCTTTGTGCCAAATTTCACTTTAATATATTTATTTATGGCTTAGTTATGACACTTTATATGTTTTCGGTTTCCGCCATTTTGTGGGCGTGGCAGTGGGCCGATTTTGCCCATCTTCGAACTTAACCTTCTTATGGAGCCAAGAAATACGTGTACCAAGTTTCATCATGATATCTCAATTTTTACTCAAGTTACAGCTTGCACGGACGGACGGACAGACAGACATCCGGATTTCAACTCTACTCGTCACCCTGATCACTTTGGTATATATAACCCTATATCTGACTCTTTTAGTTTTAGGACTTACAAACAACCGTTATGTGAACAAAACTATAATACTCTCTTTAGCAACTTTGTTGCGAGAGTATAAAAACAGTTTGTGCACAAATTTATTTTATATTACTATTATAGAATGGTTCAAATGATAAATCAAAATTTTGTATTATTCATTAACTACTGTACCACTATCAGCACTCCTAAATGTATGTTATGAAATGAAGGACAATTTCACTTGCATTCATGCTCAACACAGAATATTAAAATGCCACTTTATTATAATATACCATAGCAAATATACATACTCAATATATACATACATACATATATGTCTATGATGTGCATTATTATGTTTACAAACATACTTGATACTGAAAAGATAAGTTTATTTAATCAAATTAATTTAACAGTTATACTCTTATTTGTCTCTGCATTTCATCGCTTTTTCACTTGGTTCTTTCTAACGGCTATTTGCTAGCAATTATTGCTCTCCTAAATGTAGGCTTTAAAATTATTTATGTTAATATCATGTTCATTAACACACTCTCTCAAATTAACAGTTTTAAGAATTTTATTCTGTTAAATAACATTTTCTAAGAATTTATTTTTAATAACACATTTAAAAATTGGTTATAGGGAATATTAATAATTTCTTATATATTATTAAATTTTTAACATTTTATTCACTATTCCCGTGCCATTATTTTTTATTAAACTTGTTAACATTCTCCGTTATTTATTATTATTATTTTTAAATTTTGTTTCAATGATTTATTTTTAACTTGAAGTCAATAATGGCAAACTACACAAAACTCATTATATTTGGTATTATATTATTTTTGATTATTAGAAAAATTGTATTATAGATATGTATTTTTATTCTATATCTCAGTGCAATATTCAATATTTAGTGCAATAATTTATTAATAAAATTTAATTCTCACAAATGCAAGTAAATTTTGTTTTGCATAGGTACATATACATGTAAATGTATGTAGATATAAGTATTTCCGGCTGTGATACATATGCACATACATGTATTTCATTTCCGTCTCTAATAATGCCAAATGTTTGGCGGCGCCCAAAGGTATGCTTTAAAATATTTACATTCGGGTATATGTTAATTTCTATATATACGTACTGCATTTACGTGTATGTAAATCTACTGTTGGAAGATGTTTTCTGTTAGTGCGCATGCAGCCATTGAACGCTTTAAATATATTTTTACAATATTTCGCACAGAAAATTTTGAACGAAAAAAAATTATTGCTTTATTTTTTATTAAATATTTTTCTTTTCGAATAACTTGCCAGTTTAAAAAATTTCAGCTATTTTGAAGAAAATTAAAATAATTAAAAAATGTCAATAAGTCTCTGTTTGAATTACATACGTAAGCGCGAAAAAATTTAAATTCAAAACAATTTTTTAATTTCTAAATTTAAATTTGGGATAATTTTTTTTTAATTTTTCAACTTCTTCCCAATTTTTAATCTGGTATTTTGGCATAAGAATTTTAAAAACTATTCCTAGATCCTCCGGATTAGAAAAGAAAGTTAATTCAAATGCAAAAATTTATTATTTTTATTGAATTATTTATAACCCTAGACCTAGAACAATTCCGATGAAAATATAAAAATGTAGAAAAAATTCCCGTAAAAGCTTAAAAAATGAACGAAGTGGCGAACTTGTATCATAAAACTTATTCTTGAAATATTTTTTAAAGATTCTGCAATATGCGGCAATGTGGAGCACCAGCTAATTTTATTTTGATTTTTTTTTCGTTTATAGTTTATGTTATTGTATATAAATCTTAACAAATCGATAAATACACTCTCTCCTCCGCGCGGAGCAACTCCTTTATAGTGTGGGACCACAACGCAATGCATGGTTCTGGCCCAATCATTCTGGAATCTGTCGGCCAGTTCGTTGCCGGCTACCACTTTATGCCCCGGCACCCAGATCAGGTGTACACGGTTGCAAACTATAGGCGGTTCCACTAAAAGCGATTTGATGTCATAAGTGAGATCGTCTTTAGTACCACTTAACTCTTGCTAAATATAGCAATACGCTGGTTGCGATAGTTGCGATGGAGATTGATTTCTGCATACTGACTTATAGCAAAGACTTTTGCTTGAAAGATGCTCGGAAATGCCTGTTCAATGCCTGCCCCTCAGTAGTAGGTCGACCCTGGTATCACCTTACTGCCGAAAGTAACTCTAAACTTCTTTGTAAAGTTTACCCTCTTCGTAACGTCGTCTCTAGAAAGAAGGCCCAGTGGTGTGTCTCTTCTCCTAGGGCCTTCACTTGTTGAGACAATTTTACCTTCCCTTTGCCAAATCCCTAAGCTGCCATGATTCACTGGTGTGAGCTCCAGAATGACTTCAAGTGCTGCCGCTGGGCAAGTGGCATTGCCCCTAAAACGCAGAAGCCGATGAGCCTTTGCAGTTGTGATAGATGTCCAAGCAACCGCTCCATAAGTGACAATAGGCCTTACGATCACGGTATACAACCATATGATGATACCTACCATGTCATGAGTGCTTTGGTGGCTTTGGGCAGTGTTAATTCCACGTGCCTATTCCACCTCCTAATGTGAGGCCAAGGATTTCCAAATCCCTACAACCCAGTATTGGGGGCCTCAAGCCCGACTGAGATCTTCGCGTTGTAAAAGGGACAACGAGTAGTTTTGCTCGTATTTTAATGGTCAGAGGTTGTTTAGCATTATAATTAAATAATAAAAAAATTTAAATAATTTGAAATTTAAATTACAAAACATTTAAAATTCTGAAAACATGTAGTTATGCTCTTATCTCATATCAGTCATTTCTAGAAAATTTGCAAATGAACGAGTTTTGTCAATAATTTCGGATAAATGCAAAAGATATGTTATTTTCTTATAATTTATGTGCCTTTTGTTACTGTGTTCTAAAAAATTTCATTTTTATAAAATAACTTCAACACTCTCTTAAAATATTTAAAATTTTACCATTTAAATGTATCAGCAATTACACTAACACTGCCAACGACAACTCTCTAGCTACTAGATGTGAAAAATGAGTAACTTTCACTACGCGTCATTCTAAAAAGATAGCGCTGTGTTGTTGTACACAAACACGTTATAATTCATTTAAGAACAACAAGAATTGTTTATACCATCCACCGGGTTCCCACGCTTTATACCTTCAACCCCAAATTACACAAAGCGCTTATCTGACAGAAGCCGGTTTAACTTTTCTTTTCAAACTAACGGCTATTTATAATTATTTACCGAAATAAAAACATGACAACAGCACAAATGTGGAAAGTGCAAACGGTATACGGTATATCCGCCAGCTGTACATATGTATGCATATACGTAATATAATTGTTGATAACTGACATTTCAAGAAACAAGCAATATAAAAAGGGGCAAAACACGCCTAATACCACTGCTTTCCGCCCATAAAGTATAGCTTTGTGTTTGCTCATAGCTTATTCGCCATAAAGAGACTTAAGGAAACTGTATAACAAATGTAAAGGCATAGAAATACTTCTAGAAACATACTTATGTATATGTATATATATATTTATACATATGTAAGTATGTAAGTACAATTTATTTTGGTGTTTTTTATTTGTTTTAATAATAAAAATAATATTTCAGCTGTAATCGTAGATCAGCTGTTGGTATATACAATAAAATAAAATTAAGGCGTAGGCGTCGTGTTTTTGTTATTGCATTGTAACTAAAATGGCGCAAACATTACGCATTTACAGTCACTATCTTCTCGCCTTAGAAATCCTATTTTATATAAATACAGGAACATTATTTGCATTTGGCAATTTATTAACTGATCTTACTGACGCAAATCTCGCTTGACATTGGTTGTTGGCCTTTAGGCTGAAATTTATATACAGTATATGTGCATAAAACTAAGTGTGACACGAAAAAATTTTAATTTTGAAAATATGATTGCTTTCAATGATAATAATTTGAAATTTAATTAGGATTGGATGTGTTTAATGTGGATGTATGTTTCATCTCCAGCACACTGCTTTGAATTAATATTTTATATTGAAGTTAAAAAAAAAATATTTTAAAAAAATTTCCAAAGTCATTTTCAGTTTATAATCTTAAAACAGATCATACTGTTGAATTAATAAATTTTCAATGTCCGTTTAATGAGTTACAGAATGTTAACATCTTCTAAACAACATTTCTCTCTCAACATAAACCTGAAATTATGCATTATGTACATTTACATTATTTTACTTGATTTGAATTATTATATTGCCATCACAGAGCATAACTTCTTGGAACATTTTATTTCAGCAAATTCAAAAAAAAAGATTTTTGTTTTATTTTTATAAATTATATAAAAAATAGCTTTCTTAACTCTAAAAAAAATATATTTTTTAATTTTTCCCAAAATTACGTATAATAAAAAAATATGAAACATAAAAGTAGAAAATATTTCCGAAAATTTAAAAGTATAAATATTTGTAAATTTCATTAACTAAGAAATACTATCTGATTAAATTTGACTCGATCGTAGACGATTCAAACTGTGCAGGTGAATAGAACCGATAAATTTTCCTCCTTGATTGTAACTCTTTGTTTATGACACGAGAAGCTTGTCTGGCGGTTTTGACCTTGGACAAAATTGATTAACGAATTTGCTGCAAATTTTCTGTTGCCTTTAGAATCATGGAGTTGAAAAAGTTAAAGAAACAGTGTTTGTAAATCATCGTGTAGGCATCAGCGAGCTGGCAGAGGATCTCAACATCTCTTATGGATCGACTCAACACATGGTTAATGTTTCGGGTATGAAGCGGACAAGACTCATACCAAATGTCCTGAATCTTTTGCACAAATGACGTCGAATAGAGGTCGTAAAAGCCTATTTTACAAGCGATAATAAAGATTTGTATTAAAATACATGAAAATATATTCCTTTGTCAATCAAATTTGATCATGAAAATTACCGCTTCAATAATAATAATAAAATCATTTTATATTTTTGGTACTTTTAAGAGTAAAGCTTTTCAAATTGGATTATATAATAATGGTTATTATTGTTTTTACAAAAATTTTATTGATTATTCACATTCTCCAAATGCCAAAAGCACGAAGCGTGCTTGGTTCGGTGGCTAGATACTGTAAGTTTCACGCTAACATTGTGCAGGTTTAGCAACATGTACAAACCTACGTTGTGTGAAGATCAAACCAAAAGGTATAGAAAATACACATCATCCTTTGAATATAAATATAAGCAATTATTTGTCGTGTGTACATAAGTGCATGTAGAATAATTCAATTTTATGTCTACATCTGTCATAAAAATGTCACATTTCTTAGTTCTTAAATTTGCGGCACGAGATAGCTACTGTATATTTACACCCATCTATGTATGTACGTTCATATATACTTTGTGTTGAGTGGGCGAAAAGGTTTAAATAGATGGTTATTTTCTTAACTGACATTAGTAACTTAGAGGCGCGAAGGTTAGACAGTACAAAAATACAAAAGACTTTTATATTTAGCGTTTAATTAGTGCTCAAAATAAGCCTTGTTATTTTTTATATTTAAATTCATTTATGTGTAAATTGAAAATTTCGAGAGGAGAAGAAAATATTCTTTAAAATAGTAAAACATTTAATATTTTAGCAAATACAAAGCTATATAAACAAAATGGGTAAGATTATTTCACAGAATATTTATATATTTCTAATTAATAATTAAACATTTCGTAAATTTTTAAAATTTTGACAAAAAAAAAATTATGTAATTGTATAAAATAAATATTTTTAATATTTTATTAAACAAGTCTTTGATTTTAATAATCTATAATTGTATACAAATAATTATTTTTAATTTTTTATTGGAAAGTTCTTTGATTTTGATTTAATGGTATATAATTATATAAAAATAATTTTTTTTTTATAAATTTATGGATTTTAGTAGTATATAATTGCATAAAATAATTATTTCTAATTTTTTATTTAAAAAAAATCTTTTGATTTAGCGTTTTAAGAAAAACAAAGAAAAAAATGTTTTAGTAAAAAAATCATATTTATTTATTAAAAAAAAAATAATAACTAAGAATTATGTATTATATTAAGTATTTCCTTGAAAAAAAAAATATATACTTTCAGTGCATTTTAACTATTATTTAAAATTAATTTAAGTAACCAAAATTAATTTTATTGAATTAAAAGACTACAAAAACATCACACATACTGCACACCAAGACCATTTACCATTAAGATTTTATATAGAAACCAAACTTAACTTTTTATATCAAACACTATGTATATACATATATATAAAATTAAATTTAAATAATTAAAAAAAAAATTAAAGCAAAAATAAATTGTTTGAATATGAATGTGGAAGAAAAATAATAAAAAATAAACAAACCTGGAAAAAAATTAAAAAAATTAAAAAAAAAAAAAATTTAAAAATAAAAAAAAATTAACAACAGACTTTTTAACTAAATGTAAGTGCCCTTCAACAGCAATATCCTCATCCCATCGCAAAAACTCCCATACTGCATACATGCATACTCATACATAAACTGTATGTACTTATGTGTAAGACGTCCATATCCAGAAATTTTGTCGAACATGAAAAATTAATTTACAAAAAAATTTCCCACCTTATTCCAGTACTTTCAATTATACATACAGAACCCGTTAAGGTAAATCGTAAACATGGGGCCATTTCATTTTCAGAAGCTTTATCACTTACCGGTAAGTACCATTTGACGCTTTGTATTCATTTTTAGTGAATACCGCCATTATGCTTCATATTAATTGGACACCATTCATAGGTTTCGGTAAATTCAATTACTTCCTCATCTTCATTTCTGGCATGGTTTTGGCCAATGTGCTATTGGAGACGGCAGCTATGGGTTTTATTTTGCCAATTGCACAATGTGACTTAAATCTATCGAATCAGGATAAGGGCGTCTTGAGCGCCATTAGTTTTGCTGGTATCATAACAAGCTCGCATCTGTGGGGCTTTTTGGCCGACACAAAGGGACGCAGACGCGTCATTAGGCCGACATTGTTGGCTGGCTTTATTGTCACATTATTCTCAAGTTTTTCGCACACATTTTGGGTGATGGTGTTGTTGCGATTCATCAATGGATTTTTGTAAGTTTGTTTATGCGTTCTTCTACTATCTGAACATACTTCAACAAATTAACATTTATAATTTCTTCTTTTTCTCTTTTACTTTGAACAGCGTTTCTGGCGGTTCAGCTACAATTTATGCCTACCTCGGCGAGTTCCACACAGATAAGACACGTTCGCGCGCGATGATGGGCAGCTCATTTATCTTCGCGATCGGCGCGATGATCTTGCCAATGATTGCCTTCCTTGTCATCAATCAAGACTGGGTCTTGCCCTTGCCTTTCTTGGGCATTGATTATAAGCCTTGGCGTTTCTTTTTAATCGTATGCGGCATACCCGGCATGCTTTGTGGTCTCTCCATGTTCGCCTTGCCGGAAAGTCCAAAATTCCTCTTGGCGCACGGCAGAGAGGCGAAAGCCATTGAGGTCTTGCAAAAGATGCAACGTTGGAACGGTGGCACTCAGGATCTAAAAGTAAATGGTGTTCTTTTATTGTTTGTGCTTAGGAAATAATTATTTCCACTTTACCTAGTTAAAACACATCCTACCGGAGGAGGAGACACCCGGCTCTATGATGCAGCTGAACAATCAATCGGCTTCGAAGGAGAATTTTGCCACCGCTTTTCTGAAGAGCATGTGGAACCAGACGGTGCCATTATTCCACAAACAATACATACGCATCACATTGATCGTTTGCAATATGCAATTCTGGCTGTATGTGGTGACGAACGGCATGTATATGTGGTTCCCGCACATCATCAACTCCATGGTCGAGTTCATGAATGGCCACCCGGGCGAACACAAACAGATCTGCCAAATTGTCTACGACAAACATGAGAGCTTATATAAGTCTGATGGTGTAAGTATCTGAAATTAAAAAATAAATTGATTCACAGTCAACAGCCAATCCGCTAAGCTGCAAGATCTGATCCTTAAACAAATAGCATTAATTGTTTATAAACTTCTGTCTAATTACAACTCTTCATTTTCTTTCAGACAATGGAATGCGTTGCGAAATTAGAGAACACAACATATTTTTACTCATTAATCATGGAGATCTTGTACGCTTCCTCGTTTGCCTTTATTGGCTTGGTAATCAATCGAGTCGGCAAGATAACCATACTTTGTAAGTATTACGAATTCTATAACTATCTAACTCACACTAACACTTTACGATTGTCTACAATTCACAGTTATTTCAACAATTTTCTTCACCTCATGTGGCCTTGCTGCAGTTTTTGTGGTCGATCCATCGATTGCGGCGTACCTGTATGTGCTCTTCTTTTTGGTAGGCGTGGCAATAAATGTTTTGGGCGCTGCCACAGTTGAGCTTTATCCCACACAAATGCGGTAAGTCTTCATCATCAGCGGCTCCTAAAGAATATTTTTCAGTTAAAACTCTATCTACAGTGCCATGGCGATCTGCGTCTCGCTGATGTTCGGTCGCTTGGGCAGTGTTGTGGGCGCTAATATTGTGGGTGCGATACTGGCTAAAAACTGCGAACTGACTTTCTACACCGCTTGTACTGCCTTGTATGTCTGCGCCTTCCTGGCTCTACTGATACCGCGCAGAACTTTGGCGCCTCCCGCCAAGCCCGTTTTGGATGAGGCATAAATGTGCGAAGGCGTGCGTAAACTCTTATTCTAAATTGCGACTTAAATGCGGATAGCATACTTAACTTCGCAACTACTATTAGGGATGGATGAAATACTGTTATAATAAATTGTGATTCTATGTGTGCGTGAGTGTTGGTGTGAGTGAATATTTAATTAGTATTTAGTATGAAAGTGTTTTATTTAATTTGGTTTTTAATTTTATGGTGCTTTTTGAGAGCGTGTGAAATGTGTGTTTTTAGATAAAATATATTGAATGAAACTACAAATAAAGCAAAAAAATTATTAAAATCAAAGCTGTGTTTTTCTTCTTTACTGGTGTAGACACCGCTTACGCGATTATGGCCGAGTTAACAACAGCGCGCCAATCGTTTCTTCTTTTCGCAACGTGCCTCCAATTGGAGATTTCCTAGTGTAGCCAGGTCATTCTCCACCTAGTTTTTCCAACGGAGTGGAGGTCGTCCTCTCTCTTGCTCTGTGATTGCCTCGGCGTGTACTTCGTCAAATACTTTCAGAGCTGGAGTGTTTTCATCCATTCGGTCGACATGACCTAGCCAGCGTAGCCGATGTCTCTTAATTCGCTGAACTATGTCAATGTCGTCGTATGTTTCGAGCAGCTCATCGTTCCATCGACTGTGGTATTCGCCGTTGCCAATGCGCAAAAGACCATAAATCTTCCACAGAAACCTTTCACTCGAAAACTTGTAACGCCGACTCATCCGACGATGTCATTGTCTGTGCTTCCGCACCATATAGCAGGACGGGGATGATGAGTGTCTTGTTGAGTTTGGGCTTTTTTCGTCGAAGGTGGAATTTTCTTGCCTCCTGTGCCCGAAGAAGCACCTGTTGGCCAAGAGTTATTCTGCGTTGGATTTCGAGGCTAACGTGGTTGTTGCTGTTAATACTGGTTACTAGATAGACGAAATTATCTAAGACTTCGAAGATATGACGGTCAAAAGTAATGTAGGAGACAAGTCGCAATGGCGACGGCTGTTTCGTTTTGTCCTCGTTCACTCCCAGACCCATACGCTCCGCTTCCTTATTCAGTCTGGAGAAATCAGAATTAACGGCGCAGTTGTTGAGGCCAATGATATTAAGAAGCACGATAGGGGTCTCCTTGTCTGACATCTCGCTTAGTATTGAACTGCTCGGAGAGGTTCTTACCGATCCTGACTTAGTTTTTGGTGTTGTTCAACGTCAGCTTACAGAATAAAGTAATGGAAGAAGCTACTTGAAATGAAAGGAAAAAGCTGGAGTCTGAATAGACGGCTTAAGACCTAAACTATGCAGGTGATATATATTTAATGACACATTGATTTTCTGACATGACAAAAAAATTAGTTATGGCGCAAGAAACTGCAGCTAAAGTAGGTATCAAAATTAACGCCGGTAAAGCTAAAGAAATACGTATCAACATCACATACTAGATATAGATGGTAAAGAACTCGAAAATGTTAATACATTTATTGCTTGGGTAGTTTTATATCTGTAAACGTAGGATCAAAGGAAGACGTCACTAATTGTATAAAGAAAGCCAAGCAAGCTTTCGGCGCCTGGAGCTCATAGCTCATTATGCGACACACTGGAATCCACAAGGCAGCTGACGTAAAGGTCGACCCGCTTTAACCTGGAGTAGGAAGTTAGACATAGTAATAGCTAAGAAGCAAAAACAAATGTAGCGCATACAAGAGGTTAGCAAAAGACCGAAATAAATGAAGGGTTATGGCCCCTCACGCTCCCATGGAGCTATAGGATACTATTAATGTATGTAAATAATATTCAATGTTAGAATATTTATGAACTCAATGGACGAGTTCTAAACTAATCTACTCACAAATTTGGTACAGAATGAATAAGTTTACATAAAAAAAATTCTGGAAACTGTAAATTCACACTAGCTTAATATTAGAACTTATTATATACTTTTTATCTTAAACTATGCAAACATTAAACTTTATACTACAACAGCTATCATTCATCACTTAAAGCTCTTAATGCTGAGTAGCATAAAAAATTTATGAAGTGTGCCAAAAATTACTTTTTTCTTATCACAAAGTTATTTTAATCTTAGCACCTCCAATTAAAAAAAAAAAATCTGGATATTTCGAATTCTGTTTGTTGCTTAGTCTTTTCTTAGTTCTATTTATGAATTTAGTGCAAGCATATATAGTACATTAGAGCGGGTTGATTTACAGGGAGCCTAAAAATCGGAAAGTCGCGTTTGCGGGAATCGCTCTACGAATCATTCTGAACAACTTTACCTAGATACTAGGGGTCCGAAACCGGTTTCGAGACGATTTTTAGTGGGATCCAAGTCGCGAGTGCGACGACTGTTTGTGTGATGACAGGAGATTTTTCGTCTTGGCCTCTTTCTGTCTGGAGATCAATATAATCGACGTACACTATTCTAATTTCTAGATTGTGCCTCCTCGATTGAGCTCTGCAGCTCGAATTATTTTATCCAGCAGTAGATTGAAGTCGCACGAATGAAGATTGAAGTCGCACGATAGGGAGTCGCCTTGTCTGAAACTTCGTTTAGTATCGACGGGTCGGAGCGGTCCTGTCCAAACCTGTCGAAGCTTTCATTTCATTTCTTGTTCGAGCAATCATTTGAAAATAATACTTATTTTTGGCAAATTCTCCAGTAGTAAGGATTATAAAATAGAATTGACAGCATCAGGATCGAGGCTCGCAGAACCAAAGGAGCTAATTTAAAAATTTCGGTGTGTGCTGTCCATGATCTTCATAACTTTTTCTTCAAAATGCCGAAACTGTCGATAAAATTCTCAACTTCCAAAAAACCAGATAATATTCTCAAAAATTGTATGTGAAATTAAACATTTTTATTATTTTGATACGAAACATAAACTAATCACATAATAGATATCCGGACGCCGACGAAAAATTTTCGGGATTGGTACTGAATATTTACTACCGCATCCATCTCTAAAACACACATACATTTATAGAAGCGCTTACGCATACTACACATGCCTGGGTGCAGCAACTCAATCGGTTTCATCTTCCCATAATTGTCACTGAAAGCGGCGACATTGTCAACACCGTTCACGTCTACTATATTATATACTATGCTAAACAACAACAAATATATTAAGTAATACCGGCAACAATCACGCCAAAGCAACGCAATAAAACGAAAAAAATTGCAACTTGTGTTTGACTCAACTCGAGGAGCGTTGATCAACTCATTTGCGATGGAATTATCCCAGAAACATTTACATACAAAAATATGTATTAAGTCCACAATGACATTATGTATGCATAAACAAGAGATTGTGCGGGTTCACGTCTTTTGTTGCCCTGCGGTATGAATTAAATGTGGAAAGTTTCAGTTGACTCCGGCTTAAGTACACTTGCGTGTGCCATACTAAATGAAAATACTTAGATATACCTTGGTACGTGTGTAAGTACATTAGTACTTTATTACGCTTTTGATAAAGGAAACGCAGTCATAGCATTGGTCAGAGTTGATACAATGTTGAGATGGTCAGGAAAATCATTGAGTTCTAATTCCCAATCGGCAATGTAAGTAGAAAGCGCCAATTTAATCTAAGGATTTAAAGCACTTAAACGTTGGAAACATTTAATATACCATACATACAAGGTGCGTTCCAAAGTAAACAGGACTTTTTGAATCTAGCGCCCCCTGGTGGTGCCATCTATATGTCGACTGATGCGTTAAAATTTGCTATTTTTCGATTGTCCAGTAAGAATTTCATGACATTTCATCGATTGGAAGTGAAGTTATTGCGTTTTAAGTGTCAGTATGTTTGTGTTATCGGTGCGAAAATGAGCTTCGAACACAGAGCCAACATTAAATTTTGTTTTAAAATTGGTAAAACTTTTACCGAAACGTTTCAATTGATGAAACAAGTTTATGGCGATGATTGCCTATCCCGTAGCAGAGTGCACGAGTGGTTTCAACGTTTTCAAAGTGATCGTGAATACATAAATGACGATCAAGATGTGGGCCAATCAAAATCTGTGATCAACGGAAATTCCCATGAAACTGTGCGTGAATTCATCAAAAAATCAGCCGAAATCTTCATTGAAATTCATGGAAATGGCATTGAATATCTTCAAAATATCGATTTATCGCATTTTGACCGAACACTTGGGCTTGCGAAAGGTGTGTACGGTTTGTTCCGCAGAAACTGAGGACCAAAAATTGAAAAAACAGAATCCAACATTCGAAGGACGATTATTTGACCAAAAATCACATTTTAACTATTGACCACTTCCCGTATTCATCTGATATGGCACCGTGCGACTTCTTCCTTTTCGGAAAAATGCATTTGCCCATGAAAAGAAAGCGTTATGCAGACGTAGAGGGAATTCAAAAGACTTGCACCGACATACTAGCGGCCATAATGGCCAACGAGCTAAAACACTCATTCGACATGCTTTTGGACCGTGCAAAAAGCTGTATTGAAGCAGAAGGACACTATTTTGAATAACATGAATTGATTTTGCCGAAAAAAACATTTGTTCGGTGTTTTTTTTAAAGTCCTATATACTTTGGAAACCACCTGGTATAGACAGACAGACTGAATTGGATAAGATCTCCGCAGTTGCCGTCTGAGTGTTACAAACTTCTTGGCAAACCAAATACGAGGTGTGTTCAAAAAGACTCGCGAATTTTGTGTTTTTTCAAAAATTATTTATTTATTCATGAATATCTATTTTGTCCCCTTCAAAGTAATCCCCATGAGATATTATACACTTGTGCCAACGGTTTTTCCAATCTTCGAAGCACTTCAAAAAATCATTTTTTTTTATCTTCTTCAGCTCCTCCTTCGATGCCGTCTTTATCTCGTCAAGAGAAGCGTAACGTCGTCCTTTCATGGGGCTCTTCATTTTATGGAACAAGAAAAAGTCACAGGGAGCCAGATCTGGGGAATACGGTGGCTACGGCATCATTAGTGTGTTGTTTTTGGCCAAAAAGTCGCGCACAAGCAACGATGTGTGAGGAGGGGCGTTATCGTGGTGCAATTTTTTTGATAGGTAAAAATCGAAGACGATCCAAAACACGTGCAAGCAAAGCAGCTGTCAACAATTAAATGAACATTCAAAATGGCCGAGCTTGTCGGCATAAGTGAGAGACATGAGTACCAACATAACGCCACAAAAAAATCGAAATTCGAATATACGTAACCCGCGAAAATTAAAAATTCGCGATACTTTTTGAACACACCTCGTATACCCTGTTCAGGGTATAAGAGTAAAGAATAAATAAAAATGCAAAGATACGGAAAATTTTAACAGTATTTTTACATCATCAGCGGCAATTTCCTATTAAACTATGAAAAATGAAACTAAAAATAAACGGCAGCTTGAGATTGCTTCTCGAGAGTTTTTCCAAAGTCTGGTGTACTTAGCAATAACTTAATTTGTTGCAGAAGCGATATTTGAAATTATTGCAAGGTAATTTCTAAAAATGGCACCCTTAACTTGAGTACCTTACACCCTAAGTGCATATTACGTATATTTGTCTACATACTATATATACGAGTACATATAAACACGTGCTGCGCATGCGAACATCACATGCATAATTCAATACTAGTACCATTCTCGAGCACCTACTCCGGATGAGCTTTAATTAGCCAACACAACTATGTACTTGATGAGTAGAATATAAAACAAAATAAATAAAAACATATATTTATATACGAATAGCTACAACTTGTACTCGTAAAGGATTAGTTGCAATAGATTCAATGATTTGTAATTTTAAACAATTATACCAGCTAAAACCAGACACGATTTAATGCCATGTTAAGTTGTAAAAAAAAGTGGCTTTTGAAGAGACACTTGTGGTTTAGCATTTTGTTAAATTTATTGATTTAGGCGAATACGCAGTTTCTTAATTAACAGATTGACTGCAAACATATGCATATGTGGGCATACTTGTATGTGTAATTGCGCCGAAATAATTGAAGAGCTTAAGTAGACTTAAGCGTAATTTAAGTTAAGCATGCTACGAAGTACCTGCGCTCAACGATAGACAGGTTATTTATTATATTAACGATAATATTAATAATGATAAGAATTAGACACATTAACTCTTGTTAGATTTCAGACGATGATCCCTAGAAGGAAATTATCCACAAACGACTTATGGGTTTTTCATGTCAGGAATGGAATTAGTGTTATAATCCGCATTTGTAGTTTGTATACATAATTCTCAAACAATTTCTGGGATTTCGATAGAACATTGAAAACTTTTTATCGGTAATAATTTGACAGCCAGACAAGAGTATCACAGGCAATTACAAATCTAGACAGCTGTACAAAATTCTGAGATTAAAATAGATTTAAACTCGATGTTTAAATACCTGAAAATCATAAAAATATGAAAATCAACAAATTTTTTCATTAATTCTCGCTTCACGTTTCTAACACTTTCCAACTACTTCTACTGCAATTGCTTTCATATTCTAATAGATGTAAGTAGTTCTTGTTAATTTGGTGTTAGCATGCTTTTGATTGATAGTCCTTTCCGAATTTACAAGCTTGAGACTCAAATTATTTACATAATTTCCTTTAATTTATCATTTGATTAAATTTGACCCGGAGTGGTAGGGGTCTTCCTAGATTGAGTCAATCTTTATGTTCGTGTGAAGTTTGATCTCTATATGTCAATTAAAGCTGTTTTTTCAATGTCTGGTCAGCAGTCATCTGTCAGTGAAGTTCTAATTGATTTAACCAAGACTGCTTCTTTCAATAAAAAATCTTTTTTTATCCAGACAGCAGCTGATTTTTTTTCAAAACGGAGAGTTTGTCTGGCGATTTTTATCTTGAAAAAATTTAATTGCTTCAAATTTTATGTTTTCAATGGAATCATTGAAAGTGTTCCAGAAGTATTTGAATGGCACAAAGCATTCAGTGAAAGTCATGAAGTCATCGAAACTTGCCTTATACGACTCGTCCATTCACTTCTGTTACTGGCGATAGCATGGAAAAAGTTAACAGCGTTGGCATGCTTGAAAATCGGCGTGCTGTCATCAGAGAGATAGCAGAGGATCTCTTATGGATTCAATTATCGAATATGACGTCGAAATTGTCGAAGAATCTTGCGAATAACGCATTAAATATGAGTCGAAACCGAAAAAAACAATATTCGCCAAAGACAGTGGAGGGTATTCGAGACGATGAAAGTGTATAAAAAATTTAACAAAGCGTTGTCATGTTTGTATTGGCTCAGGAGCCTATTTTAAAGACAATTAAGATGTGGAAATGCTGTTTTTTGTCTGTACGGTTCAAATAGGATAAGATGGTACAATTATGCTAACCATTTTGTGTTTTCTCAGTTACTGAAACCTTTTTTTGGGTCTAAGCAAACCCCGGCTTACTTACATGCAATTTTACTTCATGATCAATTTTTATATTTCTTTATCGCAAAGTTTTGAAACTCACTTGACTATTAGCTTTAAGCTTAGTGAAATGTTTGGAAATTCTATAAACTTCTTAATTTTATTTAAACTTAACCACCTTCACTTGTTTAAATCTGTTGCACAAATGTGACACAATGCACCGGTTTCGTAAGAAAATTGATCTCAAATTCAGCGCATTTTAGACCAATTACTTGTAAAATGCTTCAAGACCACTGAAAGTGACCAAATGACCATGACTTTTGAAACAAGACTCTACTGCCAACTGGTTTATGAAATGTTTGGCATACTGCAAATAATTTTAATTAATACATACATACATATATATGTATACATACATAGGTAAAACGAAAAACCACCATGTAGGTACAAATTGCATACTTCTAATTCACCAAAACATTCAAATCTTTCTTCAGCAACAGAACTGGTGCGATTGAAAATGTTTAAGAGACTATCAATTTCTCTTTCTCTCTTTGATATCCATGAAGTATTTGAGTACGCCGATGATAGTGATATCATTGGCCTCAACAACCGCGCCGTTAGTTCTGCTTTCTCCATACTGGACAAGGAAGTGAAGTAAATGGCTCTGGTAGTGAACAAGGGCAAGACGAAATATGTATGGCCTGTCATCAAACGCACTCGCGACTTGACTCCCACGTTACAGTTGACAGTCAAATCTTTGAAATCATAGATAATCATCTTGAAACCAGCATTAACAACAGACTAAAGACCAAACTCTACAAGTCCTTCATCATTCTCGTCCTGCTATATGGTGCGGAGGCATGGAGAATGACATCATCTGATGAGTTGGCTTTAGGAGTATCCAGGTAAAAAGTCTTGGGGAAGACTTATGGTCCTTTGCGCATTGGCAACGGCGAGTACGGCAGGCGATGGAACGGTGAGCTGTGCGAGATACATAGCGACATGACGGAATCTACAACTTGATATAACGTGATGACGAAAAAAAGGTGAAAAGCGCGTTTAAAGTGACAGCATCCGCTCAAAGTGGCTAAACTTTAAAAATAGGTTGATTTTTAAACAATACTTTTAAGGAAAAATTTGTCTACATAAACTACCAATACATGAAAAAATCCTTAAATCCTTAAACCTTAAAAACTCCTCATCTGTGCAGACAATTTCAAAATAATATTGCATTTTAATAGAAATATGATTAATTAAAGATAATTACTATATATTTTGTACTTCTTGAATATGAAAACATTTTCATTTGTTTCCCGCAGGGTGTGGACAATACAGTACCCTTATCATCATTACGAGTATTTGCATTCATCTAATCACGCATTGCGGCAACATAACAGACATATCGAACCGGCTAGGCGCATACATTATACATATATTGGAATATTTTATTGTATCTTAATGGTGAAAGTATTCAAATTCAACCACATACTCCACATATACATGAGAACGTACTCAACGACAAGTGAAGATGGCTGCAAATTGAACCGTTTCAATTGTTAGTACTCCCGTTTATATAACGAATTGAAGGTGGACACTTGAAGACGCGATTTGAATTGAGTAGGCTGCTTGCTCGGGTAAGTCACACTTGCAAAATCAAAATCGTTGCGAATAGTTTAGTTAGTCTGTGATAGTTATCGCTGTGATTCGGTATGCCTTGGATGTGCTGGCTCCGTAGCTCTTATTACCCGCAACACCTCAACACCGCTAAACTCGGTTACTCTAATCTATCGCGTGCGCGGGTTTAGTGTCTAACACTACTTGACAACAAGTGGAGAAATACTTAAGTTTTAAAAATTTTGATAATATTATATGGTTTGAATGTGTGATATCTGCGCATGCGTACACCGGTTCGTAGAGTAGTCAAGCTGACCAGTATTTTATTAAAACAAATAAAATCGATTTGCAAAGTTAGTAGATCTCCAAGTCGCGGACAAGAGTCATCTAGAGACGTGTTTCGATCGTCGCGCTTATCCGATCGTTTGCGAATAGCGCGTTTATTTACTGGTTGACCGTCAATTTCAACACCAAATTATTTTCATTCTAAACAAAATGGGTAAGCGCAGCGCAAGTGTATAAAAAATATTGTGCAGATTTTTATGAAAGTGTTTAAATTTATACTATAAATATTTTTGGACTTAAAATATAATTTTTGTGATTTAATATTCGAAAAAATTGTGTTTTTAGGAAACTGCGAAAATATTAAAAAAAAATTAATATTCAGAATGTTTGTGGTAAAAAATTTGAGATGCAATTTTTTAAGATTTTTCTTATCAATAATTATTAGAAAATAAATACATTTTAAGTTGATGGTTAGTCATTGCTTATGCCCTTAATTTTTTCTTAATTTTTTGACAATTGTTGCCCAAAATAAAATTAAAAAAAAAAACTGTGAAATCATTCAAAAATTTTTTATTTCAAATTTAAATCCACTAGTGTTATAGTGTTTTAAGGACATTAGTAATCAAATATTATAGCATCGTACGGATTTTGTCTTTCTTCAATGCGTTGCGCTCTTGTTATATTTTTAGATAATTCTTGTTATATATTTAAATATAACAGTCTCTTAATGATTTTTTTTCTAAAATATATGTATACAATTATCCAAATTTAATTTACTTAATGAAGTTGTAAAGTACATTTTTAATGGTTGTTTTGAAATTTCAAGTTTGGTATGAATAAATTATCTATGTATATTGTGTGTGCAAAAGGTTCAATGAGTTTAGAAATTTTTTAAGTGGATTTCAGTACAAAAATGCAAATTTCTTTGGCGTTAATACTCGTAGCTAACGTATTCTTGATTAGAACGATAATGATATAACTAGTTAATTTCTATTTATCGAAAAAAAAAATGAGCATCACCTTGATTTTTGAGCGGCTTTGGTGCGGATTTTTGGTTTCGGCTCGTTTTTCCCCTCAATTCCTATGATTGTTGACTTGTTTGCATGTCAAACTTATAAACCCATGTCTTATCGACAGTTTAAATGCTCTTCAAGAATGTGGCATCGGAATTCGCACGATCAAGCATGTCCAAAGAGACCTGTTTAACGTACTTTTTTGAAAAAAAATTTAGCTTTATCGGTACGAGTCGAACAAGAAAACGTTTCATGCCCAAAATATCCACCAATATCGAGCTCTCTTACCAACTCTCTAACAGTTGCCTAACGATTTTTAAGCACCATATCCTTCTCTTTTTTAATATTTTCGTCAGTTGAAGAGGTCGAAGGTCAACGAGAACTCGGCATGTCCTCAACGATCTCACGACCGTCTTTGAAGGTTTTACATCACTCGTAGGCTTGTATTTTTGATAAAACTGAATCACCGTAAACCTTTTCCAACATTCGCAGTGCGGAATTGCACTCGAAATTTGGTTAGAAATATAGAATTTGAGATAAATTCTTTGTTGTTAGAAATATAGAATTTGAGACAAATTCTTTGTTCGATATTTATATTCTGGAAATCGATGTAAACTCCTCCCAGGACCGGAGTTCTCATGGACCTGGTGCTCTACATTTTTTTGCATATTTTTTTCAATAATTGATGAATTGGGTGCTCATACGCCTATATCCTCCCGGCCAGGGTTTTCTCTCTACGGCATTGTGACTTGTAGTAAAAGCGGTCGGGAAAGCTTTAACTAAATACATAACTTATTAAAAAATAGAGGAAAATTATACGACAATTGAGACGAGTTCTTGAAATAAAGTAAATTCAAATAAAAAAAATCATTAATTTAATAATGTTTTTTTCTTGTGATAAAAATTATTTTGATAAATAAAAAATTAGCACCGCTCAGTGAGCCGATTTGGGAAAATGCTGTGAAGCATGAAATAGTGAAGAGGACAATGGGCGACTTTGAAAGTGAAAAATAAAAAAGCTGTTATTTTTTTTATTCTGAAAGGACTTTACTCCGATTGATGAAAAAAGTAATACATTTTCTAAAAAAATTATAAAAAGATAACAAGCTGAGATTGTAGAATAATACCTATGTTTAATCGGAGGCAAGGAAAAATGCCATATTTATTTTAAAAAAAGTTAATTTAATTAGCAAATAAATTTTGTTGTTTTACACTTAATGACAAAATATGTAAAACATTTGAAGGTACTCGCTACGTGCGAATGTTCTATTAAAAAACCACTGCGAGCGGACGAAAACAGTATCCAGATGATTTTTATTAAAAGGGCTGAGCGTAGCGCGCAGGATTGCTGTCGATGGGTGTAAATATGCGAAAAAACGTGTTAAGTGCGATGATCGTGTGACGAATGTTGAAGATATAGATCGATCGCTGCTGTTGATATTCAAGCTGGAGCGCGCGGGACGGGTGTCGAAATACGGATGTTGATGTGCGTAGTGTGTCGAACGAATGTAGTATATCGAATGAGTTCGCTATCCCTTTTCCCAGCCTTTTGGTTGAGTGGATTGATTGATGTAAAAGTGTGGTGAGCCGCTTGCTCTCTCAATTGTGGTGTGATATGGAGTCATAAGCTGTGGTGAATTAAGCTGTCTTATTAGCGTGCGCCAGTTTTTTTCGGGTAAAAGGGGTGATGCTTAACTCATTTAAACAACCTACATTATGTTGGGCTAAATCACCCCAGGCCAAAATATAATTATTAAAAGGTGAACTCTTCATTGTGACACCTCTCACTTGTATTAAAATTAAGTTATTTACTGAATAAATTAAAGTTGAACAAATTAGTTCAACATGTAAAAAATATAATTTAAAATCGTAATTGGAGTATTTTGTTGCACAAATCACAATCTCTTAAAAACTTTAGTGTTATGTAATGTCCCTTCTAAAGTTTTTGCTGGCAGAATCAAATTTACCCTTTACTTTTAGTCATTGTGTATTTAAAAAAACAACTGCATGAATAATTTTATTCCCACAGCACTTTATTAATTTGTAATATTTCAATATACATATATATATAGTTATAAGTAAAGGGTAAACAAACAACGTTTTTTTTTAATTTATGATAATATTAATAAGCAAACTTTTTCCTATAAGTTTGAAATGTTATAATGTACTATATGTATTTGAAAAACAATCATTCACCTTTTTATTTTCTTTTAAAAATTTTCTATTATTTTGAACTAGTACAAACTATATCCACTCAAGATGCCGCCGCGGTTAACAAATTTCGGGGCCCGAATGCCTACACTTTCACCGACTGCTTGGCATTAACAAGTAAGTGAATCCCTCCATATAACTGTGATCCACTACATTACTACTTCACAAGCAACTAATTTTCTCAATTTAATTTCTTTGCAGACATTGGAACATTTAATTATTTTTTAATATTCATCTCCGGCATGGTGATGGCCACGCTATTGCTGGAAACTTCCTCAATGGGCTTTATTCTACCAATTGCACAATGCGATCTGCAATTGACGAATGTGGATAAGGGTGTTCTTAGTGCGATTAGTTTTCTAGGCATAATAACGAGCTCGCATTTGTGGGGGTTTTTGGCAGATACGAAGGGTCGTCGCAAAGTAATGAGACCTACACTGTTGGCCACATTTACGATTACTATACTCTCAAGTTTCGCAATCAATTATTGGGTTATGGTTCTACTGCGTTTCTTAAATGGATTTTTGTAAGTATATATGAATGATATATGTTTTCGCATCTCATGGTTACAAGTGGTGGAAGAAATAATGTTTATAAATATTTACTGTTCTTGATTTCGAAAATTTCGATAATCCAAGTGCAGCATAACATTTACTCGCTCAAATAGAGCTAATCGAATCATACTTTGAATGCAATATTTCAATTATTTTTCCTTTAATATCTCCTTAAGTGAATAATAACTATTTCAGTATAATTCTTAAAGTCTTTTTTTGAAAATTAAAACGTAAAATGAATATTTACTTTAGTTAATCCTTATCTTACCATACATATCTTACACGCACAAAACCCATTTCTTGAAAATATTTTTATTTTACTTCATGAACAATTATTCATTCGGGTCCTTTCCACATTTTTTACAGTTTGGCTAGCACTGCAACAATTTACGCCTACCTCGGTGAATTCCATACAGATAAAACACGCTCACGAGCTATTATGGGATCAGCATTCATATTCGCTCTTGGCGCAATGATTTTACCAATGATCGCTTTTCTAGTCATTAATCGAGATTGGGTGCTGCCTTTGTCGTTTCTGGGCATCGATTACAAGCCGTGGCGCCTATTTATAATCGTATGTGGCATTCCAGGATTTCTTTGTGGATTGTCACTCTTTGTATTACCCGAAAGTCCGAAATTTCTGCTTGCCATTGGAGAGGAGAGCAAAGCAATTGAAGTATTGCAAAAAATGCACCGTTGGAATGGTGGAAAGGAAGAGCTCATTGTAAGTAATGGAAATGCGGGAGTGTATTTTTGATTTATTTTTTAAGAGAAGGCTTTCGAAATTATATTTATTTATTTTTTTTTTTTTATTTATTATTATTTTGTTTACTAACACAGATTACACATATTCTGCCCGAGGACGACGCAGTAGTCTCAACAATGAAATTTAACAATAACTTCGATTCGAATTCGAATTTCGCACTTGTCTTTTTGCAAACAATGTGGAACCAAACCGCGCCACTGTTCCAACGGAAGTATTTACGAATCACAATGATCATTTGTTTTATACAATTTTGGTTGTTTGTCGTCACCAATGGCTTGTATATGTGGTTCCCGCATATTATGAATAGTGTGGCCGCGTTCATGCAAGAACACCCAGGCGAGCACAAACAAATTTGTGAAATTGTGTATGACCATCAAGAAGGCTTATACAATACTGATGGAGTGAGTGGAAAACCCTGAAAAAATTTTCAAATTATTAAATTCAAATTTATGCATTTTTAGACGATCGCATGCATCGACAAGCTGGAGGACTCCACATATTATTATTCCTTCATCATGGAAATATTGTATGCCAGCTCATTCGCATTCATTGGCTTTGTCATAAATCGTGTGGGAAAACTATTAATACTTTGTAAGCCCTTGTACTATAAGATTTTTAAATGAAAATTAATCTATAAAAAATTATTTTAGTTATTACCTTAATATTCTTCACAACCTGTGGCTTAGTATCGGTCTTCATAGTCGATCCAGCTGTAGCCGCCTACCTCTATGTGCTTTTTTTCTTGGTGGGCGTGGCTATTTATGTGCTGAGTGCAGTGACAGTCGACTTATACCCCACACACCTGCGGTAGGTCAAAAAGTTAGCTAGCAATCAAAACGCATTCTAATTTCGCATTTATTTTAGCGCCATGGCGGGTTGTATTTCACTTATGGTGGGTCGTTTGGGCAGTGTAGTCGGCGCTAATATTGCCGGCGTCCTCATGAGTCATTACTGTGAGTGGAACTTCTACATCTGCTGCGGTGCTATGTATGTCTGCGCCTTTCTCGCACTCCTGCTGCCACGTAAGAGTCCCGATGCCGCAGTCAAAAGTGAAGCGTGATCGTTGGTTTATAATTCCTTAGTTCTTAGCGTGATTTTAGTTATTTCCGTTAATGTGTCTCGTAAAGAATTTAGTACAAGTTCACGCGCATAGATTTAAACGAATATATATGTATGTATGTATGTATATATTATTTATTTCATAGCTTAGTAACTTAAGTCAAGCAAAACGATTAGCCCGTAACCAATTAACTAGAGATTTGTAAACTCTCACAATAGTGATATTAAAAATATATTAGAATATAAGTTATATGATTTGTAGATTAGTCTAAATAGACATAGGTTTTTATAAAAATATGGATTTTTTTATATACGATTATATGGATTTATAGGAAATGAAATAAAAATGAAAATAAGTTTGAAAATATTCGGGCTCAAAACTAATTTAGTTTCGAGAAAATTTAATTCACATCACAAGTCTTTTAAAAAATCTTAGCTGCAGCCATTTCTCCTTATTCTTTATTGGCGTAGACACCGCTTACGCCAGAAAGGCTCCCGATACTGACGGAGTATTCCTCAACATCAGTTTACACAATCGTTTTAATTTTGCGGGGATACCAAATTCAGACATAGCGGCATAAAAGCAGCTCCTCTTCGTACTGTCTAAAGCAGCTTTAAAATCGGTGAAAAGTTGGTGTGTGTCGGGTCTCTTCCAAGATTTGACGTATGGTTAATATTTGGGCAGTTGTTGCTTTTCCAAGCTTAAAGCCATAGTGATAAGGCTGACGGTGGGCTTTAATCTTTCACACAATACGCTCGATAGAACCTTATACGGGATGTTGAGGAGGCTTATCCTATAGTAGTTAGCTCAGAATGTGGGGTCACCCTTTTTGTGGATTGGGCAGAGCCTAATTCGTCGCTTTGTTGTCAGAACATGTCAGAAAGGTAATTGCTATTCAAACTTCTTCATGACCGTATTGTTACTAGGTTATGTTACAATGGCGACCATGATCGTGCAAAATCAGAAGAATATGTATGTATGTATAGAAAAACTGATCGAACTCAACATGGAGCGTTTTTAAGAAATGTTTCTAAAAGCTTAGTATGCAATATTTTGTTCAAAGTGAAATTTTTTATGCAAAAAATAAGTAAATAGGTATATATTTTTGTTTTAAGTTATCAATTGTTATTACAAATGATATAATAGAGCTATTTTATGCTTTTATTTGTAAAATAACGTCAAGTTTGTTAGAGCTGTGAATAATTTTACATTTTACATATTAGTGGCATCCACTCTTCCTTATCTCTCTATCTTCCATTCTACTGTCAACTCTACTGTCGTCATACTGTCGTTGGCAAATATAGGAGAATATTGAAGTTAGCGAGAACGACAACTGTCGGCCTACAGTCGTGTAGTCGTGTCGTCGTCAAAATAACGTGTGTATTTTAATATTTGACAGATGTCGTTTGTCGTCTGCCGTCGGTATTGTGTTCCGCACTTCAGTTGAGTGCATTATCTATTGCAGGTCAGTTTTGTAATGATTGTATTAAATCGTAGTATTTTATTTTATGTAAATTTGTAAAACAAGTGTGCAACAGTTCGTAAGCATCAAAACTGGTTTGCAGGCCGCTATGCAGTTTATTAGCAGGTGTTGCGAATTCCAGGCTACCTATCGCAGAACCGGCAATTTATGCAAGGCCCATGTTGTACAATCTCTCACCGCATAATATTTATTAAAAAAAGTTTTTTTTTGTGAGATAAACATATCTGAAGTACGATTGCTTTCAAACTTTTTGACTCTTTAAGAATATTAACGAAATTCATGAAAACCGAAGCATTTAAAAAATTGTTCAATTTCCAAACAAACGGCCAATTATAAAGGGTGATTTTTTAAGAGCTTCATAACTTTTTTTAAAAAAAAAACGCATAAAATTTGCAAAATCTCATCGGTTCTTTATTTGAAACGTTAGATTGGTTCATGACATTTACTTTTTGAAGATAATTTCATTTAAATGTTGACCGCGGCTGCGTCTTAGGTGGTCCATTCGGAAAGTCCAATTTTGGGCAACTTTTTCGAGCATTTCGGCCGGAATAGCCCGAATTTCTTCGGAAATGTTGTCTTCCAAAGCTGGAATAGTTGCTGGCTTATTTCTGTAGACTTTAGACTTGACGTAGCCCCACAAAAAATAGTCTAAAGGCGTTAAATCGCATGATCTTGGTGGCCAACTTACGGGTCCATTTCTTGAGATGAATTGTTGTCCGAAGTTTTCTCTCAAAATGGCCATAGAATCGCGAGCTGTGTGGCATGTAGCGCCATCTTGTTGAAACCACATGTCAACCAAGTTCAGTTCTTCCATTTTTGGCAACAAAAAGTTTGTTAGCATCGAACGATAGCGATCGCCATTCACCGTAACGTTGCGTCCAACAGCATCTTTGAAAAAATACGGTCCAATGATTCCACCAGCGTACAAACCACACCAAACAGTGCATTTTTCGGGATGCATGGGCAGTTCTTGAACGGCTTCTGGTTGCTCTTCACCCCAAATGCGGCAATTTTGCTTATTTACGTAGCCATTCAACCAGAAATGAGCCTCATCGCTGAACAAAATTTGTCGATAAACACATTTCGAACCGAACACTGATTTTGGTAATAAAATTCAATGATTTGCAAGCGTTGCTCGTTAGTAAGTCTATTCATGATGAAATGTCAAAGCATACTGAGCATCTTTCTCTTTGACACCATGTCTGAAATCCCACGTGATCTGTCAAATACTAATGCATGAAAATCCTAACCTCAAAAAAATCACCCGTTATTTATTAAATAAAAGTTTTTTTTTGTGAGATAAACATATCTGAAGTACGATTGCTTTCAAACTTTTTGACTCTTTAAGAATATTAACGAAATTCATGAAAACCGAAGCATTTAAAAAAATGTTCAATTTCCAAACAAACGGGCAATTATACATACATATATGTATATATATATATTACATAAGAATCATAGCGAAATCGGGGCACACTAACTATTTTTGAACCACCAGTTTTGATGAAACACATCCCCACATCCTATCATATTGAAAGGTATCTACGTTGATAAGCTCTTAAATGCTGACTGGGTGTACGAAATATGTGCAAACTAGAACTGGTTCGTTAATGATTAAAAAAGCCCTTAATTCAGATTCATTACCGCTTCGTAAATATTGGCTTGATAAAGTAAATAAATTATATTAGGAAGTATAAGTTTGTTAAGTGAAATTTTGCATTCGTTGTTGATGCACTGAAATGTGTTCTTAAATGTTAGTGTTTGCAAAATAACTCAAGTTTGTTAGAGCTGTGAATAATTTTACATTTTACATATTAGTGGCATCCACTCTTCCTTATCTCTCTATCTTCCATTCTACTGTCAACTCTACTGTCACCCTACTGTCGTTGGCAAATATAGGAGAATATTGAAGTTAGCGAGAACGACAACTGTCGGCCTACAGTCGTGTAGTCGTGTCGTCGTCAAAATAACAGTGTCCATAAGAACGTGTGTATTTTAATATTTGACAGATGTCGTTTGTCGTCTGCCGTCGGTATTGTGTTCCGCACTTCAGTTGAGTGCATTAACCACTGCAGATCAGTTTTATAATTATCGTATTAAATCGTAGTATTCTATTTTATGTAAATTTGTAAAACAAGTGTGCGACAGTACGTAAGCATCAAAACTGGTTTGTTTAGTGCAAGTTGTGTGCGAACAGTTGGAAGCGAATTTCGTTGCGCTAATTGATACGTCAAGGGGTTAATACTAAAAAACTCTAATTGAAAATCTCGAAATCTTTACAATCTCTAGATTAGATTAGATTGGATTGATAGACGTGGAATACACCGCGACCTTAGGTCTATTGTGCCCTCTCCCAAATCACAAAGACTCACCAAGCCCCAGAATCATAGCGAAATCGGGGCTCACTAACTATATTTGAACCACCAGTTTTGATGAAACACATCCCCACATCCTATCATATTGAAAGGTAAATTCTTAAATGCTGACTGGGTGTACGAAATATGTGCAAGCTAGAACTGGTTCGTTAATGATTGAAAAAGCCCTTAATTGAGATTCATTACCGCTTCTTAAATATTGGCTTGATAAAGTAAATAAATTATATAAGGAAGTTAGTAGATAGTTGATTGTGGATTCAGAATAATCAATTTAGGATTGGTTCTTACAACTAAGGCGCTCAGTGTTGCTATAATAATTTTGCTTGTTTTTTTCTAAAATGGGTATTTATGAAAATATAAACAGAGGATAATTGCAATGAGATAACATAAATATTTCTTGCAGTGAGATATTATTATGATTTTTATATTCACACATACAATAGGAAAAGTGGTGCTTAAAGTTCGAAATAAAAAAACCACAAATTTATCAATAAAATAAATAAGTTTGTTAAGTGAAATTTTGAATTCGTTGTTGATGCACTGAAATGTGTTCTTAAATGTTAGTTTTTGCAAAATAACTCGATTTTTTTTTATTAAAATATATTAATAAAATTAATGTGAAATTTGAGATTTTTTGACCTTGTTTCTCAATGGATTAATATCACAGCTAGCCAAGTTTATGTGGGAAAAATATTTCTTAATTGAAAAAAACTAGCAGAAGGACACAAGTTGAGAGCGCAAGAACCAGAGAGCTTTTGCTAAAGAATATTTTGCTGGCAGATATCAGCAACTGGTTTATGAAGAAACAAGCCACTTCGAGAAACAAGCGATTTTTAACGTATTTGTATTAATTATATTCAGTTTGATAGTTTTGTGAAAATAAAAATTTTGTTGATTAATTTTCAAGTGTTGATATGTGATTATAAAAAGCAATGTTGTGATCTTTTATTGCCAATTTTTGCTTGTTGCTTTAAGTGATATCAGATGATCTTGGTGGCCAATCGACCGGCACAAAATATGAAATTATCTGCTTACCAAAGTGTTCTCTAAATAAATCCATTGAATGTCTTGTTGAAACCAAATGTCGCACTAAACCGTTGCTTTTTCTGGATGGAATGACAGCTCTTGCATCTTTTGAATCTCACCAAACTGCTTTTCATCCCAAAGACGGCAATTTTGATTATTTACATACCCCTGATCCACGCGAGAAGTGGGCATCTTTGATGAACAAATTTTTGTTCGAAACTTTCTTGGAACTTTTCAAGAGCTTATAGAGTGGCTTCAGTTTTTGTACAAACTGTATTTTGTACGATTTCAATTTAAAATCTCGACGTAAAATGCGCCAAGTAGTTCCATACGTCAGTCCGAGTTGCAGTGAACGGCGCCGAATGTACACTCTGAGCTACGGCTGTTATAGTTGACACGACTCACGCACGAACTGTCAAAAAAATAATTTTGAAAAAAAACTATATCTACTTGGATCACCCGTTAAATTCTTATAATTGGATTAGCAACCAGTTGGTGAAATATTATGTACACATGAATATTCTTTTAATTTGTTTAAGTTCCTTTAAATACAAAATTTAAATTGGTTAGAATTTTAACCATCGCTCTCAATACTTGATTACTATATTTTTTTCTTAATTTCTACATACATATTCATTACCAAAATGTAAAAAAATGTAACCAGCCACAAAAATTTCCACAGAAGATGCTAAGACAGTGAACCGAGTTCGTGAGCCAGGTACCTACACCTTCACTGAAGCATTGGCTCTAACAAGTAAGTAGATAAATAGAGCTTAAAGAGTAAACTCTCATGTTACTGCAATGTTTCTCCTGCAGATTTTGGTAAATTCAACTATGTTTTGATTTTCATCTCCGGCTTGGTGACGAGCACATTGGTGCTGGAGACCAGTTCAATAGGATTTGTGCTGCCCATCGCTCAATGCGAATTGCAACTGACCAATCGCGACAAGGGTATTCTCAGCGCAATCAATTTTGTGGGTATAATCGCTAGTTCGCATTTGTGGGGATTTTTTGCTGACACCAAGGGACGACGGCACGTGTTATGGTCCACTTTGCTGGTAGCTTTTGTGTCTACTGTTTTCTCCAGTTTTGCACAAAATTTTTGGACGATGGTTTTACTGCGTTTCCTCAATGGATTCTTGTGAGTACCAGTATTTTGTCCGTATCGAACAAAGATACAAGTTAAATGATTTGGTTTTTAACTGTAATGAATTAATTAATTATTGTTATTATTAAGTTTTTGGACTTTCGGCTCGCAAAACTTTGAATTCGTTTTTTTTTTTTCGAAACGCGGTTTTCAGAGCCGGTGAGAAAAAATTGTACGAAACGGCTATACCTATCAACATTTTCACACACACTGAAGTATAAATTGTTTCATCTGTTTTGGGAAGCTGCAAAAACTCTTCGATAATATCAGGTTATGTTGGGTAGTTCATCTGTTGTAAAAATAATATTTTTTGGATTTGGAATTTGATATAATTTCTGGAAAAAATCTTCCCCGCTGCAGACAGTTTTTTGGTGGTGTTCCTGGTGATCGCCAACAGAATCAAGGGAACCCAATTTTTTATGTTAATTATCCATTATGAAAGTAACTAAATTCTTTAAACGTACAACTTGCAAATGGACATAACCGCTCAATAAGAGCACTACATAAGTATTTTTTAATAAAACAAAAACGGTTTGGGATATCAATGAAATTCTTTATTCCTGCAAAAGTACATTCGATGCCATTATGTATGGAACTCGATTTCTTTTGCATGGCTACCACGGGCACGCTTGCATGAGTACAGACTCTGAACCCAATTTTCGACGGATTTCAAGTATAAATCGGACGTTACTGCTGCAATTTCACGTTGGATATTCGTACGAAGATCATCAGTCATCGCTGGCTTGATGGTATATACCATAGACTTAACGTAGAACCACAGGAAGTAGTCTAATGACGTCAAATCGCACGACCGAGTCCGCCAGTTGACTAAGCCAATTCGTGAGATAACACGTTCATCAAACTTGGTTTTCAATAAATCGATTGTGACATTCCCTGTGTGGCTTGTGGCGCCGTCCTGTTGGAATCACATATTGTCTAAGTTCATATCATCCAATTCGGGCCAAAAATATTCGGTTATCATTGAGCGGTAGCGATACCCATTCACAGTAACGTGCCGCTCTTGATTTCCATGGAAGGATTACGTATGGATGGCTGCCTGACCAATAACGCATATTTTGTTTATTGACGAAGTCATTCAGCCAGTAATGAGCCGACGTGTGAGAGCCGGATTTGAGTCTTCCTCAATAAATGCGGTGCCCGCAGCAATATTCTCGACACTACGAGCACTTTTTTGTCTCACTGGCACGGGAACATTTTATACTGTGCCTGTGGATTCAAATTTTTCCACTAAACGCTCAATTGGTGAACTGCCAGGACGATTATTATGACCATAAATTGTACGTAGTGCTCTGAGGACTCTGATTCCGAATTTCGGTTGTAAATTTTAATAATTTCGACTCGGTTGAATCGTAAACATATCTTTTCATGATGAAATGGCAAACATTAATGAAGAGAAATGTCAAAAGAGCGGGAAAATATGGCGTCGTTTAGTGTCCCTATCGGTCCACTTTCGATGCGTACCTATTGAAAACCCCGTTAGTTCTCAGCAAAGCCGCTCTATAGGTATTTATAGTATTAGTTCCCATTAAAACATGCAATTATCAAATATAGAGAATTTCGTCAAGAATTTTTCACATTATATATATACATATATATTTTTTCGAAAAGTGGGTCCAGCACGGCTATCATTTACGCTTACCTTGGCGAATTCCATACACCAAAAACACGTTCTCGCGCAATTATGTGCTCAGCAGTCATATGTTCTGCTGGTGCGATGCTTCTGCCGATGATCGCTTACTTGGTGATAAATCAGGACTGGGTTTTGCCTTTAACATTTCTACGCATAAACTATAGACCATGGCGGGTCTTTTTAATCGTATGTGGTGTTCCAGGATTACTTTGCAGTATTATAATTTATATTTTGCCCGAAAGTCCAAAGTTTTTGCTCTCAGTCGGTGAGGAGAGCAAGGCCATACAGGTGTTGCAAAAAATGCACCGCTGGAATATTGGAAAGGAAACGCTTAGAGTAAGCTAAAAAATTAAAATATATACCATTTTCACTAACGAAATCCTTTTTATGATTTATTTACTATCGATCTCACAGATTACACATATTCTCCCAGATGATGACACGTCGTTCATAACACCGAAAGTTAACAACTGCGATTCGAGTTCGAATTTCGCACTTGTATTTTTGCAAACTATGTGGAGTCAAACCGCGCCACTATTCCAACGGAAATATTTGCAAGTTACGATAATTATTTGTAATATTCAATTTTGGGCATTAGTCGCCGCCAATGGTCTGTATATGTGGTTCCCGCAAACAATTAACAGTGTGATGGCATTCATACAGGAACACCCGGGCGAGCACAAAAAAATATGTGAAATTGTCTATGGCCAGCAAGAAACCTTCTACAAAACTGATGGAGTGAGTAAAGCTTCTTGTAAGCACATTAAACTAAAAAAATAAATTCTTAACTTTACTTTTAGACGATTGAGTGTGTGAAGAAACTGGAGACCTCCACATTTTATTACGCGCTTATTATGGAAATACTTTACGCCAGCTCATTCGCAGTAGTGGGTTTTATCATAAATCGTGTCGGAAAAATATTGATTCTTTGTAGGTCTCCATACAAGGTTTTCAAAACAGTATACTAAAAATAATAATTTTTTTTCAGTTATTATCATACTATTCTTCACATCCTGCGGTTTAGCTTCGGTCTTCATAGTCAATCCAGTTATTGCCGCCTACCTATATGTGCTCTTTTTCGTGGTGGGCGTGTCAACCATTGTGCTGAATGCTATTACAATAGATCTGTATCCAACACACTTGCGGTAACCCGTAATATAGAAAGATTTACTTAAAACAAATTCAAATTTTTTCATAAAAATAGCGCCATGGCTTCATGCATATCACTTATGGTGGGTCGTGTTGGAAGTATAGCCGGGGCCAACGTTGCTGGAGCTTTGATGGGTCACCACTGCGAATGGAATTTTTATATCTGCTGTGGGGGTCTGTTCGTTTGCGCTTTTCTTGCTTTGCTGCTACCACGTAAAAATGTTCATGGTGAATAGTAAACAGAATATAAACTTTAAAAACTTTAGGCAAAGCTCTTGGTGAAATTTAAGAAAGCACATTTTAACCTCAAAGCAAAGGCAACAACCAGTTATAATTTATATTATACGGTACCTATGAAAAAAAATTAATAAATGTATATTAAAATAAAAATATGACAGTTATATTCAGATAAATGTAGATACCATCTGATCATCTTTGACCCGGACTGACAAAAAATAATCCATTTTCATGCATTTTAACACAAATATTTGTTATATACGTAACCTTCAAAATAAGCTCGAATTTTTTTCAGGTCTTTTGATAGGATTAGAATGGAAATGGAATGATCTATGAGTTTGCAAAACTGCAAAGACGCTCCAAACAATGTTATGAAACACTGGAAAGGGTGTCGATAGTTAGAACGCAGAACCTATTATACAATATATAGTATATCTCTTCGTAAACCGAAAACTGCCAAACCAATGTGCTAAACATATTCTAATGGATATACGATGTCAACCATCATAAAGAATAGATTTATTTCAATCGATCTGATTTACACGTGCAATTTCAGTGAACCAGTCCAAGTTAATTTTGTCAGTGGGTGTATACCAGTAAAGAATTGAACAAACTCTCACAAAAAATTAATAAAGAGCGTAAAGAGGCAAGTTCCCTTTTGTTTACAAACAACAAACTTACAAAAATTGAGAGCAAACATTTATGATAATTGATGAGAAAGTCCAATGTGTATGTATGTTTTACTTAAGTATTCACATGTTATATGTAAATATGTATGTACATACTGCTGAACACTTGTCTGGAATTCTGTTTCACACTTAATCAAAGTTACAAAATTGTCTCCCGCGGTACAGTTTTAGCTTTACAACATTTTAAATATTTTCATTTAGATGCAATTTATATAGCTACAAATGTTAGGAAAGAGTGCATTTAACAGAGTTGAACGACGCATGGCACCTCTCAGTCCGCACGATTACTGGTGTACTATTAAATAATGATGATTTTTGGTCACATCTTGATTCAAGTAATCGAACTACTGACTTAGATCTAGAAAAACGAAACTTCGAAAGTGCGGGCAATGTGTTGGCTTTGGAGCAAGTTAGTCATTTATTGAACAGGCTATGATGTTGAAAAATAATGCTACTTGGTAAGCTAATCATACCATATTTTTTACAAATAGTTAAATGTAAAACTAGTGCATGATGCGGTGTAAGACGTTGTAGTCTTTGGAAATTATTAAAAGAAGGATTTTTACCACCACCTGTGTTAATTAAACAGACATCAGAAGGTTATGGAGTCACAGGGAGTGATGACAACGCTAAGTTTGCTCCATTATTACTAAAGATATTATTAAATCTCCAAGCATTATCCCATCTGAAACAAGTTCCATATGAAAGTTATTGCCCTAGTGTCGAGTCATACTTGTTTAAAAGATCATGTAGCATATGTGGCCTATACCAATCAACACAAACAATCACATAAAAAACAAGAGCTGTTACCCATCGCGAAAATTCGTCCTCAAAGAATTGCGGCTAGACGTGCCCGAGAGATTCTCTGTTTAATCAATGATGACGATGCTTTATGGATGGAAGAAGACGATGTTGATACGAAAGATGTTCCTGAGATCCATACATAAATAACTAAACATATGTGTATGTTTATATGTACATATGTATGTTGACTATTGTTTGAACCTATGTTGTGTGACCTTGGGTTTGTTTTAATGTGCGTACATTTACAAACAGTTGCAAAAATGTTTTCTAAGAACCCATGGATTATCATATGCCACCTTATCCTTAGTAATGTTTGTGTTATTGTCTGTTGAATGCTATTGGTTTGCATGTCAATGCTTTTTAAGTATGTGCCTGTTTATACATATATGTATGTGTATGTATGTTCAATATATTTGAACATAGATATTTAATATTAGTGAACTGTATTATTATTATTGCAATAGTAAGATTTTTCTTATCTTATTTAACATTTGTGAAATATATAAAAGGTTTAAATATAATGTCGTTGTAATATATCAATATATATACATCGATAAGCTGGAGGACTCCACATATTATTATTCCTTCATCATGGAAATATTGTATGCCAGCTCATTCGCATTCATTGGTTTTGTCATAAATCGTGTGGGAAAACTATTAATACTTTGTAAGCCCTTGTACTATAAGATTTTTAAACTAAAATTAATCTACGAAAAATTATTTCAGTTATTACCTTAATATTCTTCACAACCTGTGGCTTAGCATCGGTCTTCATAGTCGATCCAGCTGTAGCCGCTTACCTCTATGTGCTTTTTTTCTTGGTGGGCGTGGCTATATATGTGCTAAGTGCAGTTACAGTCGACTTATATCCCACGCACCTGCGGTAAGTCAATAAATGAGCTAGCAATCGAAACGTATTCTAATTTCGCATTTATTTTAGCGCCATGGCGGGTTGTATCTCACTTATGGTGGGTCGTTTGGGCAGTGTAGTCGGCGCTAATATTGCCGGCGTCCTAATGAGTCATTACTGTGAATGGAACTTCTACATTTGCTGTGGTGCTATGTATGTCTGCGCCTTTCTCGCACTCCTGCTGCCACGTAAGAGTCCCGATGTGGCGGTCAAAAGTGAAGCGTGATCGTTGGTTCAGAATTCCTTAGTTCTTAGCGTGATTTTAGTTATTTCCGTTAATCTCGTAAAGAATTTAGTACAATTTCACGCGCATAGATTTAAACGAATATATATGTATGTATGTATTAATGTATTTCATAGCTTAGTAACTTAAGTCAAGCAAAACGATTAACCCATAATCATTTAACTAGAGTTTGTAAACTCTCACAATAGTGATATTAAAAATTTATTAGAATATAAGCTAAATGATGTATAGATTTTTATAAATAGATTAGGTTTTTATAAAAATATGGATTTTTTATATGTGATTATATGGATTTCTAGAAAATTAAATAAAAATGATTTTTTTTTTTTGTTAAATACATTTTATTTGCAATCTATTTTAGTAAATAATAAGCAAATTTGATAACAAAACCAAAATTTGACTTATATTTGTGGTTCTCCCATGAGAAAAAAAATGAAAATAATTTTGAAAATATTCGTGTCGAAAGCTAATTTAGATTCGGAAAAGTTTTCTTCACAACGCAAGTATTTTAAAAACTCTTAGCTCCAGCCATTTCTTCTTCTTCTTTATTGGCATAGACCCGCTTACGCGGTTATAGTCGGGTTTACAACAGCGCGTCAAACCTTTGAAATCTCATTTGGTATCGAACGGCTCGAAGAGCTCCTTCCCGATGCTGACGGAGCTTTTGGTATTGCTCAACGTCAGTTTACACAGACGTACTAGTTTTGCGGGGATCTCAAATTCAGGCATAAAGGCAGCTCCTCTTCGTACCTTCCTCCTATTCAAAGGAACATCCGTTGAATCGCCATTTACTCCTTCAAATTTTTATTTTGACCGTATTGTTACTAGGTTGTGTTACAACGGAGACCATGATCGTGCAAAATGGGAGGAATATATATGTATTTGAAAACTGATCGGACTCAACATGGAGTGTTTTTAAGAAGTGTTTCTTTAAGCTTAGTTTTGTGCAATCGTTAGTTGCTCGTGACGGTTCTGCCAAAAACTTGGCCACGATATTAGACGAATCTGACTTTTTTTACTTAAATTTCAGACTTTACTTAATTTCCAGACTGACTGACAGTTTTTCACTGACGTCGGACGGAATTTAAGTAAAAAATTCTAATAATGAAAAAAGAAACTCTTGTCTAAAGAGTAATTTAATACTGAAAAACTCTAACTGAAAATCTTGAAATCTTTACAATCTCTAGATTAGATTAGATTGGATTGATAGACGAGGAATGCCCCACGACCTTAGGTCTATTGTGCCATCTCCTAAATCACAAAGACTCACCAAACCCCGGCATATTGATAAAGTCCAATATACTGCTAGGTGCTAGCGAGGCGATGGTGTCCCTATTTGGAAAAATGGAGCCAAGAGTCTTCAATCTTCAGACTGCTATGCAATCTATTAGCAAGTGTTCTGGTATTTCAGATTCCCTGTCGCAGAACAGGCAATTTATGCAAGGCCCATGTTGTACAATCTCTCACCGCATAATATTTTTTAACTGAAGCCTTTTTTGTGAGATAAACACATCTGAAATCAGATTCCTTTCAAATTATGTGACTCTTTAAGATTGTAAATAAAATTCATGAAAACCGAAGCTCTTACACATTATCCAATTTTCTACAAACAAGCGACCTATAATAAGTAATAGCAAAAATGGGGCTCACTAACTATTTTTAACTCACCACGGGACACATCTTGTCATATTGCCAGTCATCTCTGTTGATAATCTCATAAATGCTGACTGGGTGTACAAAATATATGCGCGTCAGAACTGGTTCGTTAATCAATAAAATTGTGTTTATTCAGATTCATTACAGTTGCTTAAATCTTGGCTTGATAAAATAAATAAATTATATTAGGAAGTTAGTAGTTATTTGATTGTGAATTCAGAATAATCAAATTAGAATTGGTCCTTTCGATTAAAGCGCTCAGTGTTACTATAATAATTTTTCTTTTTCTTTCTAAAATGGGTAATTAATTTACATAAATATAGTATTATATATGTATGTATGAAAATATCAACAGATGATAATTGCATTTAGATAACATAAATATTATCTTTCTTGTAGTGAAATAATATTATGATGTTTATATTCACACATACAAATAAGAGAAAAGATGTTTAAAGTTCGAAGTAAAAAAACGGCAATTTATCAATAAAATAAACAAGTTTATTAAGTGAAATTTTGCATTCACTGTTAGTGCACTAATAAGTGATCATAAATGATATAGTGTTTGCAAAGTAACTCGAATTTTTTTATTAAAAAAAAATGAACAAAATTAATGTGAAATTTGAGATTGTTAGAGTTTGTTTCTGAATGGATAAATATCACTAGCGAGCCAAATTATGCTGGAAAATCATTTCTTATTTCAAAAAACTAACAGAAGAGCACAAGTTGAGAGCGGAAAAATCAGGGAGAACTGCTAGTTTCTGCTAAAGATCCTTTTGCTACTAGAAATCAGCAACTGTTTTATGAACAAACAATTCATATCTAGAAATCAGAATTACAAATTCAGTGTGATAGTTTTGTGAAAATAATATAATTTTACCGATTAATTTTCAAGCCGTGATATGTGATGATAAAAAACACCGCTGTGATATTCTATTGTTAATTTTTGCTTGTTTTCTATTCCTTTACTTTTACTTTTTACCAGCCACAACAATTTTCACACTAGATGCCAAAACAGTGAATCGAATTCGTGAGCCAGGCACCTACACCTTCACTGAAGCATTGGCTCTAACAAGTAAGTAGAGAAGTAGAGCATAAAAAGTAAACTCTCTTTCTCCTGTAATATTTCTCCTGCAGATTTTGGCAAATTCAACTATATTTTGATTCTCATCTCCGGCTTGGTGACGGGCACAATGGTGCTGGAGACCAGTTCAATAGGCTTTGTGCTGCCCATCGCTCAATGCGAATTGCAACTGACCAATCGCGACAAGGGTATACTCAGCACAATCAATTTTGTGGGTATAATCGCTAGTTCACATTTGTGGGGATTTTTTGCTGATACCAAGGGACGTCGGCACGTGTTATGGTCCACTTTGCTGGTAGCTTTTGTGTCTACTGTTTTCTCCAGTTTTGCACACAATTTTTGGACAATGGTTTTACTGCGTTTCGTCAATGGATTCTTGTAAGTATCAACATTTTGTCAGTATCGACCAAAGATAAAAGTTAAATGATTTTGTTTTTAACTATGAATGAATGGTTTATTTATTGATGTTATTAGTTTTTGACTTTCGGTCGGTTTTTGAAACGTTGTTTTCAGAGCCGATGAGAAAAAATTGTACGAAACGGCTGGACAGATCACACGATCAGTCATTCGCAGATTACGATTGACACGATCGTTATTTAGATATACCATGATCGACGTAATTTTTTAAATTTAAATTTTGATAGTAATTTTGATATTGTGTAAATATGAAGTGTAAATTTTTTCAGAAAGAGCGAAAGTTTTTTAGCGGTGTTCCTGAAGATCAGCAACAGAGTCAAGGGGACCCACTTTTTTTTTAAGTTAAACCCTCAATAAGAGCACTACAAAAGTTTTTTTAATAAAACAAAAACGGGTTGGGATATCAATGAAATTCTTTATTCTTGTGAAAGTACATGCGCTGCCTTTATATAATATATGGAACTCGATTTCTTTTGCATGGGCACCATGGACACGCTTGCAGAAGTCCAAACGCTGAACCCAATTTTCGACGGTTTCCAAGCATAAATCGGCCGATACTGCTGCAATTTCAGGTCGATATTCGTACGAAGTTCATCAATCGTTGCTGGCTTGTTGGCATACACCATAGACTTGACGTAGCCCCACAGGAAATAGTCTAACGTCGTCAAATCGCACAACCGAGGCCACCATTTGACTGGGTCATTTCGTGAGATAACACGTTCATCAAACTTGGTTTTCAAAAAATCGAATGTGACATTTGCTGTATGGCTTGTGGCGCCGTTATTGTAGAACCACATATTGTTCAAGTCCATATCATTCAATTTGGGCTAAAAATATTCGGTTATCACTGAGTGGTTCCCATTCAAAGGTAATGTGCTGGTCTTCATTATCACGGAAGAAGAATGACGCCGTTGGCCCATAAATCGCACCAAACCTTAATTTTTCCGGGATGCAATAATGATGACTCATGGAGTGCGTGTGGATTGCTGCATGACCAATAACGCCTATTTTGCTTATTGACGAAGCCGTTCAGCTAGAAATATGCTTCATTGCCGAACATGATTTTTCGATGAAAGTCCGGTTCATTTTCAAGTTGTTGCTCAGCTCAATTCAAGAACATACGACGATTCTGGTGGTTAAGAGGCTTAAGTTCTTGCGTCAATTTGAGCTTGTAAGGATGTAAAGCCAAGATCTTTTCGCAAAATTCGCCACAACGAAATCACAGAGATGCCAAACGCTTGAGAACGACGGGTGAGAGATTTGGATCTTACTCAATTGATGCGCTAACGGCAGTAATATTCTCGAACTGGAACGTTTAGTACTGTGTCTGTGGACGCCAATTTTTCCACTAGACGCTCAATTGTTGATCTTAAAGTGGGAGCACTGACTCCGAATTTCGGTAGTAAATTTTAATAATTACGACTCGTTGTTGGGTCGTATATCTTTCCATGATGAAATGGCAAACCATACTGAAGAGAAATGTCAAAAGTACAGGAAAAAATATGGTGTGGTTGCTGTTCCTATCGGTCTATTTTTGTAGCGTCCCTATTGAAAAACACGTTAGTTCTTTGAAATTAGCAAAGTCGCTCTATAAGTAATAGTTCTCTTCCCATTAAAACATTTATCAAATGTAGATGATTTTTCACATTATACATACATACATTTTTTTCGAATAGTGTGTCCAGCACTACTGTCATTTACGCTTACCTTGGCGAATTCCATGCACCAAAAACACGTTCTCGCGCAATTATGTGCTCAGCAGTCATATTTTCCGCTGTTGCGATGCTTCTGCCGATGATAGCTTACTTGGTGATAAATCAAGACTGGGTTTTGCCTTTAACATTTCTACGCATAAACTATAGACCATGGCGGGTCTTTTTAATCGTATGTGGTGTTCCCGGATTACTTTGCAGTATTATAATTTATATTTTGCCCGAAAGTCCAAAGTTTTTACTGACGATCGGTGAGGAGACCAAGGCCATACAGGTGTTGCAAAAAATGCACCGCTGGAATAATGGAAAGGAAACACTTAGAGTAAGATAAAAAAATGTAGTATTTACTCTTTTCACTGACGTAATTATTTTTATGATTAATTCACTAACGCTCTCATAGATTACACATATTCTCCCAGATGATGACACTTCGATCATAACACCGAAATTTAACAACTGCGATTCGAACTCGAATTTTGCACTCGTATTTTTGCAAACTATGTGGAGTCAAACCGCCCCACTATTCCAACGGAAATACTTGCAAATTACGGTAATAATTTGTAATATTCAATTTTGGGTATTAGTCGCGGCCAATGGCCTCTATATGTGGTTCCCGCAAACAATCAATAGTATGGTGGCTTTCATAAAGGAACACCCAGGCGAACACAAACAAATATGTGAAATTGTCTATGACCAGCAAGACGCGTTATACAAAACTGATGGAGTGAGTAAAATTTCTTGGAAGTACATTAAACCTTGAAATTCTAAACTTTACTTTTAGACGATTGAGTGTGTGACTAAACTGGAGACTCCTACATTTTATTACTCGCTTATTATGGAAATACTATACGCCAGCTCATTCGCAGTGGTGGGTTTTATCATAAATCGTGTCGGAAAAATATTGATTCTTTGTAGGTCTTCATACCAGATATATACAATCAGTAGAAATAATAAAAGAATTTTACAGTTATTACCATCATATTCTTCACATCCTGCGGCTTAGCTTCGGTTTTCATAGTCAATCCAGTTATTGCCGCCTACCTGTATGTGCTTTTTTTCGTGGTGGGCGTGGCAACCATTGTGCTGAATGCTATTACAATAGATCTGTATCCAACACACTTGCGGTAAGCCGTAATATAGAAAGATTTACTTAAAACAAATTCAAATTTTTTCATAAAAATAGCGCCATGGCTTCATGCATATCACTTATGGTGGGTCGTGTTGGAAGTATAGCCGGGGCCAACGTTGCTGGAGCTTTGATGGGTCAGCACTGCGAATGGAATTTCTATATCTACTGTGGAGCTCTGTTCGTTTGCGCTTTTCTTGCTTTGCTGCTGGCGCGTAAAAATGTTCATGGTGAATCGTAAACAGAATATAAACTTTAAAAACTTTAGGCAAAGCTCTTGGTGAAATTTAAGAAAGCACATTTTAACCTCAAAGCAAAGGCAAAAGCCAATTATAATTTATTTTATACGAAACCTATGAAATTACAAAAAATTAATAAATGTATATTAAAATAAAAATATGACAGTTATATTCAGATAAATGTAGATACCATCTGATCATCTTTGACCCGGACTGACAAAAAATAATACATTTTCATGCATTTCAACACAAATATTTATTATAGCATTCAAAATAAGCTCGCATTTTTTTCAGGTCTTTTGGTAAGATTAAAATTTGATGGAATGATCTATGAGGTTGCAAACCTACAAAGATCACGAGCAACGCAGTAGGCCAAAAATATACAAAGTTTCTACTCACTCTTGATAGAGGAGACTGTAGGAACATATGTAATTGGAATACTCACTGGTATGGTCGCAAAACGCCAGCAGAATGGGGCTGACGGATCGAGGTGACTGCAGGAAATGTCAAGAGCAAGACACCAGGGAAACAATGGAACATCTCTTATGCTCTTGTCCCGCACTTGCAAGACGCTTCAAACAATGTTATAAAACACTGGAAAGGGTGTCGATAGTTAGAACGCAGAACCTATTATGCATATGTATATGTATAGTATACTCCTCGTAAACCGAAAGCTGGCAAATCAATGTGCTAAACATATTCTAATGGATATAGGATATCAACCATCATAAAGAATAGATTTGTTTCAATCGATCTGATTTACACGTGCAATTTCAGTGAGCCAGTCCAAGTTCAATTTTGTCAGTGGGTGTATACCAGTAGAGAATTGAACAAACTCTCACAAAAAATTCATAAAGAGCATAAAGAGGCAAGTCCCCGTTTGTTTACAAACAACAAACTTACAAAAATTGAGAGCAAAAATTTATGATAATTGGTGAAAAAGTCCAATGTGTATGTATGTTTTACTTAAGTATTCACATGTTAAATGTAAATATGTACATACTGCTGAACATTCGTCTGGAATTCTGTTTCACACTCACACTAAAAACGAAACAAGCAAACTTAAATATTCTAATTTTAGAAATAGTAGTTAGTTGTTAGGAGGATTAGTTGTTGGTTCCGAATTGATAATCATAGCGTCAAGGGGTATCAATTTCGCACGATTCTTTTGATAAGCCTTGTTATGAATAATAGAATAGCCAATAGTTTATGTATCATTGCTTCCGTCTAGCACTCGGAGGGTACTCCGTCATTAGTATTTCAGCGTAATGTAGAAAGTTGTCGAAGACATAACATACAAATGATTATACTTATATCAGCCAGTGACGACTGACGCTTAACAGTGATCACAATTATTGAAAATGTTAGCTTCTCTGTTGTTACTTTGTCTTTCAAGTAAACAACTGAACACATTTCATCGTGTTTTTGCAATCTGACTACGGCTTGCAGGGAAAAGTCTTTACTTTGTTGATGATGTAGAAATGACATATGTACTACATATGTACAAGTATTATCAGTTTGCAGTTGCAAAAATGTTTTCTAAGAACCCATGGATTATCATATGCAGACACCTTATCCTTAGTAATGTTTGTGTTATTGTCTGTTGAATGCTATTGTTTTGCATGTCAATGCATTTTAAGTATGTGCCTGTTTATATACATATATGTATGTGTATGTATGTTCAATATATTTGAACATAGATATTTAATATTAGTGGACTGTATTATCGTTATTACAATAGTAAGATTTTTCTTATCTTATTTAACATTTGTGAAATATATAAAAGGTTTAAATATAATGTTATTGTCCGTCCCTTGGTAGCAACGAACATGTTCAATTTTGAACACAGGCAACTTACATTCGTTCTCTGGTTCCCTCATCAAAATTCCAAAGTTGCGAATGTTATCAATAGGTAATGTGTAAATTTTGCAGATTCCCTTTTGCTAAAAAGCAAAACAATGTTAATTCAGATTCTCTCGTCGTGAGGTGCATTGAAATTTTCAGACTTCGTTTTATTGCTCTGTCGAACCTGAACCTGCTCATATAAATGCAATAAAACTTAACAGAAGACTTTAGTTATAAGCCGCGCTCAGAGCAAGACAGACGTTCCAATATTTAGCTCAAGCAATTCAAACGCGAACCTTCATCTTATCATTCACTTTTGTACGCACCGGCAGAGAGGTTACTACAGTTCAAAATGTCTGTTGATATTAAAAATGTATTGATCTGTGATGCGGTAGATAAAGCTTGTGTGGAATTGCTACAAAATAATGGCATAAATGTGGACACAAGACTGAAATTACCCGTTAGCGAATTATGCGCTGTGGTGAAAAATTACAATGCGGTCATTGTACGCTCGGACACCAAGATAACAGCTGAAGTTATCAAGGCAGGTACCGCAGATGGTGGACAGCTGAAGGCGGTGGGACGCGCTGGCGCGGGAGTCGACAATATCGATGTGGCTGCAGCTACAAGCCATGGTGTGGTTGTGCTAAATACACCAGGAGGAAATTCCATTTCAGCTTGTGAACTGACTTGTCTGCTAATTGGCGCTTTGGCGCGACCAATTGTGCCGGCAGCACAAAGCTTGAAGGAGGGTCGTTGGGATCGCAAGTTGTACAGTGGCACGGAACTGTATGGCAAAACGCTGGCGATCATCGGTTTAGGACGCATTGGACGCGAAGTGGCCATACGTATGAAGACATGGGGTATGCGTACGATTGGCTACGATCCGATAACAACCGAAGAAGAGGCTCGCGCAGCAGGCATTGAAAAAATGGAGTTGGATAGCATTTGGCCATTGGCAGATTATATCACCGTACACACACCACTTATACCGCAGACTAGGAATTTAATTTCGATGCAAACGCTTGCGAAGTGTAAACGTGGCGTTAAAGTGGTGAATGTGGCACGCGGTGGTATTATTGACGAGCAAGCCGTTTTAGACGCATTAGAAAGTGGCATTTGCGGTGGCGCCGCTTTCGATGTGTTCCCTGAAGAGCCGCCAAAGTCGGAGGTGACCAAAGCGTTGATCGCGCATCCGAAAGTGGTGGCGACGCCACATTTGGGCGCCAGCACAGCTGAGGCACAGGTACGTGTGGCAGTCGAAGTTGCCGAGCAATTCATTGCTTTGACCGGAAAGTCACCGAAATACACAACATATCCCGGTGTCATAAATAAAGATGTGCTGAAAGCTAACTGAGAGAATCAAATAAATTTGTATATATTTAATCTTGCCATCAAAGATCGCTAGTTTTGTGCCACAGTTCATGTATTATGCAATTTTATATTAGAATAAATACAAAGTATGTATTGCTGAAGCAGGAATGTCATTAATAAATAAATTTTCTATTACAAACGTAATCATTCGTGTTATCTCTACGAGATGTTATTACACAAAATGGAGGTAAATGGGGGTAAATGAAGGTACGGTACGCTGTAAAGGAGCATACGAATACAAGCGAATATGCAAACAGCGATAATATTTAATTTTATTTATTGACTGTAGTCAGCGAAATTTTATAATCTCTCTCTTCTCAAGCCCATCGTAAGACACTTGTTGACTACTTTTTCAACATAACAAATATCGATAGATCGCTCTGAGCGCTGTTAAGCTTAATGAGACTGAGAAAGCGAACACGTAGCTTTGCACTAAATTGTTGTACTCGTAGTTCAAATATTGTATGTACGAGCACATAAAGAGATTATTAATATACAATATGTACTTGCCTGCAAAACGGTTTGCTTTTATTTTTAACATTCTCTGGTATGGATTCTACACTTCTAGTTTATATTAACATAAAAGCTTTAAGTTAATTAAAAAAAACTTTGACGAAGAAAGCTTTGTTCAGTTTGTTATTGCCGTTATTTCTATACTATATATAAAATCTATAGAATTTGTGGTCACAGTGAGATAAAATTTGATCTCACTGTGTGTTGTTTTAAATTATTTGTTCAACATCGTTTTTTTTGCTATTGCGCAGAGACTGCATAACGCTCTCTTTAAAAAATCATTTTTGTGAAGTGCATTAGAGAGTATTTAATGTCCACTCTCAGTGTCCATTTAATACAATATTAGCGCGTACTCAAACATTTCGTTAGTTCACAAATCATAAGATTGAGCGAAGAAACTTAAAAAGATAATTCGAAAAAACAATATACCTGTGAGAAGTAACCCGTTTTCGGCCGGCGTCCCAGGTAACACCTGCTCATTGAGTAGAAATAGAAAGTTTAAACAAGAGTGCAAGTATAACCTCAGTTTTGTGTAGTGAGAACCGAAATGAATTAATATACGATAATGGGTTAAACCATAATTTGGACTGCACAATCGTTGGATTTCACAAAATTTCAATAGTGCTCTAAGGAGGCACTGGATCTCTCCTTAAGACATTTTACAGAACCGGCCAAAATAACGCTTGTGAGGATTAAATATCAAATACTTGAATCTATTATATTCTACTATGAGATTTCTAAATCCCGAAACATTTCGAACAAATGTTTACAGGGTTTGTTCGAAAAGTAATTGGACTGATTTTCTTCCGCCGCGACTGTACTTCGGAGAGTGCGCGCACCGACTGGATTCAGTAGAGGGCGTTCCTAGCTAACGAACGAGCGGTCAGTTACCTCCGAGTGCTTGGAAAGTCAGGACAAACATTTTCGCGCGACGTGTTTCTGTGAGTGGTGCAAGCCGAAAATGCAGCGGTCGTTAGAGCAGAGGTACGGTAAATCTGCAACAGAGACATTTGATATTATCAAGCAAGCTTACCCACATGTTGCTTTAGCAAGAAGTGGTGTATTTCGGTGGCACCAGGGCCTTTTGGAGGACCGGGAAGAGGTTGCTGATGAATGAGCAAATCCAATGTGAAAACGACGCTCATTGCCTTTTTTGACATCTATCCATACACCATGAATTTTTCCTTCCTGGACAAACCGTCAACGCAGAGTTTTACGTGGAAGTTCTCAAGAGACTCAAACGAAGGGTTAATCGGGTCCGACAAGACATAACAGCCAATTGTAAGTATCTTGTAAACAGCTACCTAACCAAAGCTGGCATCACAAAAGCTTCCGCAGCCGCCCTACTGCCGCTGAAAGGCAAGCATTTTGAGACGACAGAGGGGATCCAAGCAGCATGCACCTCGGCTCTCAAGGCTATTCCGGAGTATACCTTCCGTGACGCCTTCAATGCTTGGAAATCGCGCTGGCAGCGCTGTATCGTCACAGAAGGAGCCTATTTTGAAAGGTTTTTAAAGAATTGTAGCGATTGGTTCAATAATTTTTTTTTAAATCGGCTCTGTGCTATTACTTTCCGGACAAACCTTGTATTTCTTCGTTTGTGAAAAATCGAACGTAGCTTCGGAAATACGGATTGTAATTCCTAAAATTCCTAAATTTTGGAATGACATTTAGAATTCATATGTTTGAACTAGCACCAAGCCCACTTCCATAGAATGGTATTAATCAAAACTATAAAACATGCGATAAATCGCTAGCGAACAGCTCCAAGTATGTAAAGTCAGGTAGGTCAGTTACATAAGTATGACTAAGCGATTTCGTTAGTATGCTTATTCGGTAAGAAAAATGGATTAGGTCGGTTCATATTATACCAAATAGGAGGAAATCTATATAACGGCACCACTTACACAAAATAAAAAATAACTTATCTTCGTACATAAAATACATAAAACAGCAGCAAAATACATACAAATACGTATAAACTTAAATAAACACGTACCTAACACGCCTAATGGTGGAAACAATCATACAGTTCTCCTTACGTGAGATATTGCTTAATTCTAATCTCTAATTTGGACATGCAAGTTTATTCCCATTTATTTATAATATTGATATGCCTTATCATTGTTAAGAGGCCAATATGCATGTTTGACAACATTGTTAACAGACTCGTGTAGCGGATTCGGGGGATGCGAGTGACAGGCAAAACGTCAATGCTCTGAGCAAACCGCACCGACTGCCACTGCGGTAAGAGCAACACAGTATTTATACACGCTCTGCCACTGCAAAAGCCGTCAAACGTATAGTAAAAGTCTAACTATAAAGACCGGCAGCTAATATATAGTACAAAGCGTACTCGTATTATAACCGACAAAGTTAATTGCGTTAAAGTTTTCAAATTATTTTAAATAATGGCAGGCAAAGGCAAAGTGGGAATTATTGGCAGGTGAGGACATTCAAAAACATATTTCTTGAACAAATTATATCAAATTAAACGTATTATAATTTAGCGGTCTTATTGGACGTTCGTTTTCCATGTTATTCGCCTCCGTTGGCTACACAGTGGTGCTCTACGATAATGTACCAACTCAAATTGAAAATGCTTTGAAGGAAACGGAAAAGGAGCTCAAAGCCTTGGAAGCTAAAGGCTTGCTACGTGGTAAACTGAATGCCAGCCAGCAGTTCGCACTCATTTCGGGCACAACTGATATTAAAGTATTGGTGAAAGATGCTATATTCATACAGGAATGTATACCAGAACGCTTGGATTGGAAACAGGCACTTTACAAGCAATTGGATGAAGTTGTTGAAGAGCAAACCATACTCTCCAGCTCCACAAGTACTTTCCTGCCATCGTTATTCTCGAAAGACTTGAAACACCAGTCGAATGTAAGTAAATTTATGCGCTAATTACATTTTATAATCCAAAATTGTAACTGTAAAAAAGCAAACAAAAAGTTTGTTGCTCAACAATGCATGAAAACTAGTTTATAGAGCATTCTAAGCAATCAGCTTTAGGTAAAATATTTGGACATGTGTACAGATTTTCACCTTGATTTGACTTACGAACTGACGTAAATTCATTCAATCTGCTCATTGATAGGATGATATATTCACGTTATTAGAGTGTACTCTAATTGACTGAATGAATTATTAGTTAAAAAAAATTACCTGCAATAACAATGGAGTGATAAACATAAATTCACTAAGTATATATATTTGCGAAAAAATACATAAATATGTATGTATATGTATGTCCGTTTCTCACATATATACATATGTACATGATTTCGATTAGCCAATTGAATTTTACAATCAAAATAACAGTGATAACACTGATTGAACTACCCTCTAAGTCACCAATCAAATTACTAACAATAACCAAAAGGTTATAAAACAATGCTATAAAGGCAAACCCACAAAGTCACAAATGTTCGCACAAAACGACGTCAATCATTCATAATTTCACATAAAACAGCATCAATAGACTGCGTTGGTGAGATTAAAAAGAAATTGCGACAAATTGTGGTGATCTTAGGAAGCATTAAAAAAAATCATAAATTGATTGTGGGTTTGCGTAATCGAGCGCGTCATTAATTAAGCACAAGTGCCATCTTTCTAACACTTGTTTGAGTGTCAGATAACAAATTGTTTGTTATCACTTTGTTTATTCACAAAAAAGCTAATATAGAAAAATATGTAGGTGTTTTGGTGCATGTACACTCGCATTTTATATGGCATACAAATTTTGATAAGATATAAAAAAAATCATATTTGTAACGGGTGATTTTTTTGAGGTTAGGATTTTCATGCATTAGTATTTGACAGATCACGTGGGATTTCAGACATGGTGTCAAAGAGAAAGATGCTCAGTATGCTTTGACATTTCATCATGAATAGACTTACTAACGAGCAACGCTTGCAAATCATTGAATTTTATTACCAAAATCAGTGTTCGGTTCGAAATGTGTTTCGCGCGCGTGTTTTGTTCAGCGATGAGGCTCATTTCTGGTTGAATGGCTACGTAAATAAGCAAAATTGCCGCATTTGGGGTGAAGAGCAACCAGAAGCCGTTCAAGAACTGCCCATGCATCCCGAAAAATGCACTGTTTGGTGTGGTTTGTACGCTGGTGGAATCATTGGACCGTATTTTTTCAAAGATGCTGTTGGACGCAACGTTACGGTGAATGGCGATCGCTATCGTTCGATGCTAACAAACTTTTTGTTGCCAAAAATGGAAGAACTGAACTTGGTTGACATGTGGTTTCAACAAGATGGCGCTACATGCCACACAGCTCGCGATTCTATGGCCATTTTGAGGGAAAACTTCGGACAACAATTCATCTCAAGAAATGGACCCGTAAGTTGGCCACCAAGATCATGCGATTTAACGCCTTTAGACTATTTTTTGTGGGGCTACGTCAAGTCTAAAGTCTACAGAAATAAGCCAGCAACTATTCCAGCTTTGGAAGACAACATTTCCGAAGAAATTCGGGCTATTCCGGCCGAAATGCTCGAAAAAGTTGCCCAAAATTGGACTTTCCGAATGGACCACCTAAGACGCAGCCGCGGTCAACATTTAAATGAAATTATCTTCAAAAAGTAAATGTCATGAACCAATCTAACGTTTCAAATAAAGAACCGATGAGATTTTGCAAATTTTATGCGTTTTTTTTTTTAAAAAAGTTATCAAGCTCTTAAAAAATCACCCTTTATTCATGTGGCACCATTTTCAAACATAAAGAGGAAAACATGCCGCTGATCACTTGCTCTTCTGCTGATCTCTGAAATTATAAAATTATGCTTTCGGATAACATTTTCAGCAACGCAACTGAGCAAGGTGACTTAGATAAGAATATTAGTTTCCATGCATAAATCCTTGAGCATATCAGCATTGATAAATATTCACCTTAGTTCCGTTGTATTCATGCTCTGGTATGTTGTTGCGCTCTTGAAATGACCCTATCTGAAGTGGCTGCTCTTTTAGGAAAAACATTTTAACGGCACGGGCGCCAGGCGTGCATTTAAAGTACCGCGTTATTTCAACCGTTTGCGCATGTAGATGTAGATTATTAATTGTTGATAGTCAAAAAAAGAACTCAAATTAAATTTAATTGCAAATTGATTAAATATTTGCTATAATGCATTGCTATCGTCAGATGATTCATAAATAGCAAGACGGAGCAAGTACAACTCTGAAACTATACTACAAATTTTTTAATACACTATTTTATTAAAAATTGAGCATTTTAAAATTTTATAAATAAATGTAACTTCCCAGTGACCCATAAACTTTATGTATATTTGTAAAAAACAATACATATCTATAATACCCTTCACAATTAAAATGGTTTTCCATACAAAAACTTGATTTGGAAAGCTCAGTTTGTATGGCAGCTATTGCTATAGAGGATGGATATCGGTGGTTGCGACCAAAGGGCAGCTTCTTGAAAAGAAAAGGAAATAAATATAGTATAGACATCTCAAAATCTCAAGTACTAATTCGGATGATTATATTTTAACACTGTAAAAAGCAATGATATGCGATTAATTTTATTCGGAAAACACATTTTTCAACTAAAGGAGTAAACTCAGGAAAATAAATTTTTTTATTAATCGAACAAGCAAGCAATCATAACTTGCTTCTTTGTAATATTAATATATATTTAAAAATACTAAATTTATTTATTTCTTACAATAGGTACTCGTTTCACATCCCGTCAATCCACCATACTATGTTCCACTGGTAGAGGTTGTACCCGCTCCATGGACAAAACCAGAGGTAGTGCAAAAGACACGCGCCATCATGGAGGAAATTGGTCAGAAGCCCGTCGTTTTGAGTCGTGAAATCGAAGGTTTCGTACTCAATCGCATACAGTATGCCATATTGAATGAGACTTGGCGTTTGGTCGACAGCGGCATTGTCGACGTTAAGGATGTGGATAGTGTAATGTCCGACGGTTTGGGCATGCGTTATGCTTTCTTGGGACCACTTGAGACGGCACATTTAAATGCCGAGGGTATGACCAATTACTTCGAACGCTATACAAACACCATGTATGCAGTAAGTCAAACTATGGGACCAACACCGAAAATGGAAGGCCCAACAGCGGTGGAGATCGCGAAACAGTTGGAAGTTATGGTACCGTTAGACAAGTTGGCTGAACGACGAAACTATCGTGATAATTGCTTAACACAGTTGAGCATTTTGAAGAAAAAGCTGAATGAATAAAATGTCACGGTGAAAGTATATAAATATGAATGAAATGTAAATATATCTGTTGAATTTATACGTTATTTTAGTAACGTTGATTACATTTATTTGAATTATAAACTCATTTAACAACTTTTTTTTTTTAATTCAATTGTAATACATACATATGTATATATAAATCTAATATTGTAGCTTACAAAAAACGCTATTCACTTATCATGTTTGTATGTATGCTAATTTGTTGTATAACATGAGCTTTTTTAAACATGTATTATTCTTAAAATGGGAGCTTCTTACGCGATATACTATGCTCCACGCTCTTAATGAGACATACATAAATCATATACTTATGTGTTGCATGTAAATAAATACTTAAATGCTAACGAAAGAACGTAATTTCTTTTTTTTTTTTACTATTTTAGTTTAAAACACATATGGTTGTAAATAAATACGCTTAAGTAAATTTAAGTATACAGGTATTTAGTTGAGTAGGTAGTTAAACGGTTTCTTTCGAGATTTAAAGCGCCTTATATATTAAGTAAATAGCGAGATAAAGGATATTTTTCTATTTTTCCAATTTTTTATAATCACGCAAAGATAATTAATTTTGTTTCATCAATAATTTCATTAATCCAAGGCAATCAAGAGTAATTGATTCCAATTTTCTGTTTGGGCTTTCATTTTATCTTAAAACTACATATTGAAATTCGGTAAAAAAAATCGTGAGACACACGTACTTCTCATTGCTGTTTAAGGTAAGGATAGTAACACTCGTTAACTCTCACACCTAATTAGGTTATGTAGTAAGTACTTGTAAAAATTCAAAATACTGTTAGCAGACATGAATAATATACAAAATATTAAATTGTTCGACATTTTTCACGATATAATCACTGAAAGGCAATAAATTCGCTAAATGGCCAGTTGGAGAAATAGTCACCATTTCGCCTGTTTTTATAAAAATTGTAATCAACATTTTTAAATGTAATTATGAATAGAACTTTGATGACATTTATATTTTCAATACAGCACATTTAGTATGCGCAAAGTATTCCGTTTATATTACTTATGCCATTGTGTATTTAACGGTTTAGCTTTGCAAGTTGCAGAATAGAAGTTATTGTCAATTTTTTATTTAATTATTATTATTAATTTTTGTTGAACCAATAAATTTCAGTTGGATAACTGCGTTTGCTTTTGTCGTTGCTACTACATACTCGTATTGCTGTTGCTGACATGCATACGTATATATTTTTATAAATACTATGTTGCTTCTTGCAGCTTAATATTACTAACGGCAGCACCCCAGTGTTCATACATACATACACGTGCACACAACTATTGTTACAGTTTTTTTAACATTTTTGCAGCTTTTTCGAAGGTGGCATTAAGTTTGTGAAACACACATCCTTACATATATGGATATTCATGTATGTATTAGAAATTCTTTTTGCCCAAAAATGCGTTAACATTAAAAAATAATAACAAAATTATGTGGAGCAGCTTGACCGTGTGAAACAGACCAATGTATGTACATATATTGCTAATAAGAGACCAATAAGCATGTATGAAGATCTATGTATAAGATTTATCAATCCGCTTCCTTGAGGGGGAAAACAAGAACCCAAATTATGTTCAACTTTAAATAGGCAACACTACCGCAAATAATTTGGGGTTTTTTGTCTGCAAATATGCTTTTCTTTTGCCGATAATATGTTAAAAAGAAAAGTATATTCATCAAAAAAATGGTATGGCCATAGAAATGCATATTGTAAAACAAATAAAAAATGCACAGAGAATATAAAATTTTATTTAATAAAAATTCCTACGAGACTAACTGGAATTTATAATAATCTCATGAACATTTACAATATTCCTCAAAAAACTTTATTTTATAATTTTTTTAACAAATCCTAAATTATAAAAATTCGTCAGAGAATGTACTTAAAGATAGGATATAGGCTGAAGTGAGAATGAAAACAGCAGCAAATTTATTTATGTAAATAAATACAGAAAATGCATAATGAAATTTTATTCCTTTTACTACAACCGATGCCTAGTACGTAAAGATAATTGTAATCTAAGAGTCATAAAGGTGAAAAACTTTTACAACCTCAACTGATTGCAATATACATACTTGGCTACACACGCCGAACTAAGCCCCAACATGTACTTACTGCCAAAGATTTGCTAAGATCTGATTTTTTTTTAACTTTCAGGGTGGTAAGCAAAAACTAAAAAAATTATTTACTTATTTCTTAAAATGCAAATACTAAAACCGAATGTTGAAATTCGAAAAATAATAACATAATGCTCAAGTTATGTTTAACTGGTTGAGATCAATAAATTTACTTGGTTACCACCCGCTTTTGTAACACCTTCTTCATCATAGTAACTGTGAATGTGACTGTGTATAGGTTTATCGCCACAACTAATGGAAGTTATATATTTGTAGCATGCCTTTTTCTATTGCCGATATGTATGTACGTATTTATAACTAACCATTGATATATTACTTGCATGTACGGTATTATAAATATAGTAGGTGTACTTAGTTTTTTTATAGTACTAGAATGGTTTGAACCCGCACACTGTATATGTTGGCTTTGGCATAATATATATATATATATATAAATATACATATATGTATATATGAATATTAACTTACATTCAACAAAATATTTTGAAGATGGCATGTAATTTACTAACTTGATACGTCCATTTTAAATGCATTAATTTTATCCTTGAGCTGCTGGCATAGCGTTAGGCCAACAGTGAACAACACAAGCACCTCGTTAAGCCAACCAACTGAACATTCAGCTTGAGTGGCTTCCATTTTCATAGTTCCCTGAACGTTTAACAATTGATAAACAGCTACAATGAGTTTGTGGCATTGTAAAAAGAAGGATATTGCTTGATCTTCTGGTAGGTTAGGTGTTAGCGATTTCTGTAATTTAAAAACCATATGTTATTAATAGTTACTTTTGTCAATATTAATATGATAGAAATCACCATATTTCGCCCCTTCATAAGTTCATCTATTGCCTTTTTCTTTGGTATTATTAGACTAGTTCGACCACGCTGCAGAGCTCCTATCAATTCGCCAATTATTTGAAGCACTTCTTCGCGAGATCTAAAAAAAAGAAGGAGGAAATGTAAAGGAAAATTACAGCATTGGAGCAATATTCAAAATATTCTTATTCTTGGTTCTTATGTATATAATAAGTAAAATATAAATCCCAAATCATTTACAAATAATAAATGATGGATATATACATATGTACATATATAATATTGTTTATACGTACTTGAATGCATAATTGCCGTCAACATTATCAATATGATTGATAGCTTGTTGTAGATGATTTGCAGCATCTTGCACCTGTTGAAGTTTCCATGGCGCATCGGGTGTTATGGACGTACGTTGCACTTGGCTGGATGCACGTTTTAATTTGTAACTAATATCCTTGAAAATACACAAATTATTTCATACTGGCAAGTCAATTTAAAAAATATTATCAAAATTACAGCTTGAGTTATGCTGTCGCCAGTGAGCGTGACGGAACACTTTAACTGATCCTGTGCAGCCATTAACACAAACTTTTCAGTACGTTTACCCTCGTTGTCTGGAAAACATGGTACCGGAAATCGTCTTGCGCACTCCTGTAACGTTACAAAAATGTATTAGCCATATTTAGGTATATAATAATGTTTTTCTTTTTTAACTTTTCTTTAAAAGTTATAACTGAAAAACAAGTTCTTTGTTTTTAAAGTTTTTAGCCCACTATTGAAGAATCAACAATAAAAATTGCTCACCACTAGAATCTCTCGTAGTTTCTTAAGTATGGCGTGAACCTCATCACGCATAACCCACTCAAATTCGGTTTGCTGAAAAAAGAAAAGTAATTACAATTTAATTTAATTTTGCAGACAACCGCAATTGTAGAACGGGCGCCAATTTTTACTTATTGATTTTTGCCACAGCATATACTGATTACCGCTGATGAAAAGAAGTAAATTTATTACACATCTTGAGTGCAATAGTTAAAACAATGTGAATAACTTATATATATAAAGATATATGTATTTATTTCAGAATATGAACACAGAATCTTTTATAGTAGCTTTATTCGTTTTGGTTTTTTAGTATTGTTTTTTTCTTTTCAATTATATTGATTATTTTATTCATGATTTACGATGCGAAAATTATCTATATATTCAGCTGCTTGTATTTGACTCTATTGACCGTAACTCATTATGAGCCAACATGTTGGCCTTTCATCTTGTCCTTGCAATTGCAATTAGTTTACACAATCATTAAAAAACTTTAGTTTTATTCATTTTTTTAAAGAAAACTTACAAGATTTTTAATTTCTTCAACTTCGGTGTCTTCCATTGTTTGTGTGCGGATGACGGAATGACGTTTGACAGACGTTAGCGTTAAACAAAGTGGAAAACCAAGAAAAAGCGCAGAAAAAAACTAATGCAGCAAAAGCACAAAAAGGGGTTGCCGAGTAGTTGTAAATGTATGTTGGGAATGAATGAGTGTAATGGTAAAGACCTATTGGTTAGTAGTAGTAGTCCTAGTGGCATGAAAAACTCAATGACGAAGGTGGATTAACATTTTTAATAAATTAGAAGACCAATCGGATTTTAAATACGTTTATTATACTTCTTCAAATATGTTATAATGTATTTAGACATCTGATACCGCTTACTATAACATTTCATTGTTATCATCTCCAGTTGTGTTAATTCTGTTATTATGGCCTACAAGTGTGGTACCATGTGTTTTCATATGCCCGCTTAGGCCGGCATATTGTGCAAAGGCCTTATCACAAATTTTGCAAATGTACTTCTTATTAACAGAATGAATTTGTTTGTGTTGCCTAAGATATTTTGCCATTTTAAAAGCCTTCCCACATATATTACACACTTGATCTCGTTCTTTGCGATGAATACTCATGTGCTCATTTAAATGATGGGCGCCAAAGAAATCTTTCGAGCAAATGTTGCATTTATATCCCGGTCGGTTTTGATGGCGCCTTATATGTGAATCATAATATACCCATACACGAAATGTTTTTCCGCATTGATCACAAAAGTATGGCCTTTCGCCGGTATGACTACGTTCATGGACATTTAGCTCTGATAAAGCAGGAAAACTTTTCTCACAATATTTACACATATATTTGTAATCTCCCGTATGTCGATTTATATGAATATTTAAGCTATGTACAGTGGTAAAGCTATTACCGCATAGAGGACAGGTGAAAGGTTTAATTCCATCATGTTTGGATAAATGAATTTTGTATTTATTGAGTCCAGGAAGGACATCATTACATATATCACACTTAAATGGACCAACATCTATTTCAAGAAAACGGATTTGTTCATAGGTGGCATATTGGGGTACGTATGGATTATTTAATTCTTCACATTTTAGCCTTCTTTTTTTCTCTTGCCAACAAATTTTCCTCATTCGAGCAATTTCCTGCTCTATTTGCGATTGTGTCAGAAAAATATCATGATTTTGGAGCAAATTTTCTATTTCAATCATTGCTTCTTCTCGTTTGTTTGGTAATCGATAATCAATATCAATTTCATTCCAAAGGCACATAAATCCCTTATAGCATTTTATAAATACTTTTCGTTGTGGTTCTGTGAGTATACTTGGAGGTACGACGAATTTCTTGTTCTATGAAATCAAAAACATTATTTAAATAATTAACATATTATTCATTGACAGCAATACCTCCTTCCTAATTCTGAGAAAAGAGTCAATATCGTTTAACCACGGGGGAATGTAGTCCTCGTCCAATGCCATGGAATTTCTTTTTTTCTGGATCTCATGTCTAAGCCGGTAGTTAAGTTTTCGAATCAAATCTCTTACTTTCTTCCACTGACTCAACTTTCCTACATCTGATGCTAAACTTTTATATGCAATCGAACGTAAATGAATGTTTTTTGATGTTGGATCTTCTCTGTCCCACAATATAGAATGATTCTCAAAATTTGAAAATATCGTCTTCATTGTTTCCTTATCAAACATTTTCAACGGGTCGCTCGGCTAAAACAAAACTTTTTTTTCTGAAATAGTAGAGCTTTCTTGATATTTAACATACCCAGTGTTTTTCAGTGTCGCTTAATTCCTCGTCGGTTTCTTGGTAAATATCGTTATAGTTAACTTCATATTTGCAGTTTACCTATGTTAATATATTTTAATTTTTGTGACTCAAAATATTTAATTTATTTTTATCCAACTATCTTGCGCGCTATATAGATACAAACCTGATTCCCCTTCAATTCCAATAAGTCTATGACATTTTCCTGGATTCCAATTATTTTTTCTATTTCTTCAGTTTTCCGTTGGGAATTACCCAGTACTTCTATATTGATAAAAACATTTTTCTGTGTAATAAATAAATTTGTATTGCATTTTAAATTTGCAAGTATAATTTTAACATTAACAACCTCTTCCAGATCAGCGTCCATAGAGGGAATTGTTTCTTCTTTTATTTTATAATCCTCTAATAACTCTTGATCATATCCATCTGACGAATGCAAATGTACGTATTCCATATGTTTTCCGAATTTATCTAAAGTTACAAACATTCCGTCACAAAATATGCAATTGAGAAAATAATCTCTTTTTCCCTCTTTAAAGCAAGTGGTGACCTCACCACACTTCTGAACAGAAATATCCATACTTCCAGTGATAGATCAAAAATAAAATCACAAATCAAATTTTGAATGTATATAAATATATTAACACCAATATGTTATTTACAATTGTTTACAACGTCTATGCTAGATATGACAATTTGAGTACAAAAAATTTTATCGATTATTTAACGACTCATTAGAGCATCTTGAGTAGAGATTGATTATCGAATTTCAAAATTTTAAAAATAATAAGCAAATGAGATAACAAAATCATAATCCAGTGATATCAATAATAATATACAATAATCATATCAAATGTTCTTATTTCTAGTACTTATATTAACAAACTTAATACTAATATTTAATACCGTAATAATATATGTTATTAAATATTTAGTACTTAATTCCTAAATGGGAGATCTCGAATGTGTTGTCTCTTGAGTCTAGTAATTTCTTTGCTATCATCTAATAAAATGATTGCCAAAGGATTGTCGTGATAACTGATTCTGTGTAATTATGCTGTACTAAATCTTTTAATCTCAGCTTTAACAAATGGCATATTAAGATCTGTATGAATGGCTTTATTTGTTATAAACCAAGAGGCGTTTGTAATTAGCCTTAGGGTCTTTGACTGAAATCTTTGTAAAATTTCAATATTTGAATTACAATCAGTGCCCCAAAGCAGCACACCGTAGGTCCAGATAGGTTTTAGTATGGCTTTATATAATAGCAATTTATTTTCAAGATGTAACGGCGATTTACGTATTTGGTTACTTATCGTTTTCCAGCAAAGTTTATTGACAGGCGCGATTAACATTGGTTGTAATATCTTTTAAAGCCCCCTCGCGTTTTTTCCGATTTTTGGCTAAAGAGTCTTTGCTATCCCACAGACAGAAATCACAATATAAGTAAGAAACCTTTCCTTCCTTCCTTTCCTTCAACCCATGATGTTTTAATTTCCCCACATTTAAAGAAATTTAATGGTACTTTTCTCATCTTTAATATCTTTAACAAATTTAAAATACTTTAACTCAAAAAAATTGTTTCTTCTCCAATCAATATTGTTCTTCTTCGAAATCACATTCACGATAGTTGTTCAATATTTAACAATGATTAATTCAGTCCAGTAATTCAATAACTTTATTTGATGAATTTTTCTAAGAAATTTAAATATTATAAACAAAAACATACATAATATTTCAAATATCATCATTATTTATACTTATGTACATTGACCAAACTCGTCATTTTATTGTCAAATTTTAAAACTATTGGGAACGATAATTTTATCGATTGTGTCATCTATAGTAAATAACTCGAATTGTCAAAATTTACGAAATTTTACCAAATAAAATCAGACACTATCGAGAAAATTCTAAAAAATATTTGTTAAACAGCTTTGTCAGATAAAACGTAATATACTCACATCCTTCAAATAATACAATTTTATAAATATTTCTTGTGTTTTAGTGCGAACTGATTACTGTTACGGAATTGCGAATTTATTTTCCTCATAGCAAATAAATTTCATCATAAAAAAATGTTATTACGTTTTGCATTATCAACTATGCCCGTTCGGGCTGGATTGAAAACAGTGGCACTATCCAATGTAATAAGATGTGGTCCATTAGAATCGCGTCTTCAAAATTCCTTAAAATCTTATAACTTAAATGTATCGAGAAGTTATGCTCGAGGTCCAACTCGCGGTCCATATACTCGAAGCGAGACCGGACGTGCACCAACATTAAAGGAAAAGCTTATGGGCCCTCCTTCAGAAAATGGTAGACCAAAGTTAAACACTAACACTCTTAAGAATTGGTATACTGTAGTTTATATATTTTTAGCATATTCTATTGGAAAGGGAGCAGCTGCCGGTGCCTCAGCAATAGGACTTGGAGCATTATGTTTCTATGGTCTTGGATTAAATAAAGATCCAAGTATATACACGAACTCAATGTAAGAGATAAAATTGGATTAATTATATAGCTATATTTTATATGTATTATTTTTAAGGTTATGGCCGGAGTTCGTTCGTGATCGAATTCACGCAACCTACGGATACTTTGGTGCATCCTGCGCTATTACTGCAGGTGCGGCCATGGCAGTATTTCGTTCACCTCGACTGCTTTCACTAGTAACAAGGAGTGGATGGATGGTAAGTTTTATAATATTATCAATTTGTAATTATAAATAATGGAAAATTTTAAATACTATATCTATTAGTCCATGTTAGGCACATTTGCTCTTATGATCGGTACCGGTGCTCTAACCCAATCTATAGAATACCAACCCGGTGTAGGCCCGAAACAAATAGCCTGGGCTTTGCATTGCGCTGTTTTAGGTGCTGTTGTTGCGCCAATGTGTTTCCTTGGTGGACCGATTCTTACTAGGGCAGCTTTATACACCGCCGGCATTGTAGGAGGACTTTCGACAGTAGCAGTTTGTGCACCGAGTGACAAATTTTTATATATGGGCGGTCCTTTGGCCGTAGGCCTTGGGTTGGTATTCGCATCATCCCTGGCATCAATGTGGCTACCGCCGACAACAGCTTTAGGAGCTGGTATGTAAAAATATCCAAAAGTTTTCGAAAAAAATTATATGTATATGGTTTAGGTTTGGCATCGATGTCCCTTTATGGTGGATTAATCCTTTTCGGAGGGTTTTTACTTTATGACACACAACGTATAGTGCGATATGCAGAGAACCACCCACAAATTTTTGTAAAACCATATGATCCTATAAACGCGTAAGTATTTACTATTTAAAATATAAAATGAAATGGTTTTATTTAAAAGCAATATTGTTTATAGATGTCTGTCGATTTACATGGATACGATTAATATATTTATTCGAATTGCAACAATATTAGCGGGTGGTGGAGGAAATCGTCGTCGCTAAGCTCTATAATTGATACCTGACGTGATAAGATTGATTACAAAATCTAAAAAGCTCGCTTTAACAGTATACAATGTATTTCGTTAATTATTTTCAATAAACATAATTAGAAGCTTATAAACAGATTTTCAGTGGCAAACTTATACGTTTGTATGAATGTGCTTTATGTAAACAATTAACAGTACTCTCAATACAAATTTATAGAATCTTATTAATAAAATATTTTACAACAAAGTAATTGCATGCGAGAACATAGTTATTGAGTTATTATGTAAAACTTTTGATATTCATCGGTTAAGTATTGGTTAACATCATAATGGGAAATTTTTCTCTGAATATATGTATATCGGTAGAAATTAAATTTGTTATTATGTATTTTATTATTATAACGCGAGAGCGAAATTAATATTTATAAATTTTGAAAAGCGACAAAGATAATTTTAACTATATTATTTTATTTTAATATACCGGATCCCACCTGCGAATAGAAACAGACTGTGAATGATTTATTTGTTTCAATTTTGTATTATTGTGAATATGAAGGTATTGGCCAACCAAACAACCGACCGGCTTAGAACAGATTGTGCTTATATTATAAACAAAAAATTATTAATCTTAAAAAATATATTTAGCGTGACACTTACAAAAGAAATTCAAATTTAGAAAAAGGTAATTTCTGTCAGTAAAAAAACATTAAAATAAAATATTTTCAGAATATTTTCATGCATACATACGCAATTTGGGTGTAGCGTCTGGCTGCAAGATTCAGATCGATATAATATAATTTTTTTCAAATTTATTTTTACAGATAAAAATGGAGAAACGATTTTTGGAAAATCCATTCCCCGACTATATCAGTCCGGAAAGTACACCTATAGTTCTGGATGAGGAACACGTTAAGAATCTTATTTGCACATATATAGACGCAATCATGGAATGCTGTCAAATAGGCAATGCGGAAGAAGACCATAGAGGAGATTTATACGTAGGAAATGCTGGAATTGCCTTTATGTTCTGGAAATTATCAAGGTCGGAAAATACTAAAGATCTTTATCCAGCACTTGAACATGCAGAAACTTTTATACGCAATGCTAAATGCAATGCAGATCGATACAAAAAACGTTCGGCAGAAAGGTATTCATTTTTGTGTGGAAATGCTGGAATTTTTGCTGTTTCCGCAGCAATCTCCCATGATCTAAAACATATGGAAGAGTTATCCGATGACTTGACAAGCTTTAAGTCTGGTATACCATCCAGCAAAGAATTTATGCATACTAAATATGGTTGCGATGAAGTTCTAGTAGGCCGAGCAGGTTTTCTTTCTGGATGTTATTGGCTTAATGATATACTTTGTGAGAAAAAAATAACTGATGATGACATAATATCTATTTGTCAAATGATAATTAACAGCGGTAGAGAATACGCTAAAAAGACCAACGCCCCATTGCCTCTAATGTACCAATACCACGGAACGGAATATTTAGGTGCTGCTCACGGTGTGTGCGCTATTTTGCATATGTTATTAGATAGCCCGTGGTTTCGTACTGACCCAATATCTGCACCCAGTGCGGAATTACGCGACATAAAACGTTCAATAGACTTCTTTTTAACGCTTCAAGATTCGGAGGGTAATTTTCCCGTCGCATTGGAGGATTTAAAAAGTGGTCGTGAAAAGCGTTTAGTGCATTGGTGTCATGGTGCGCCAGGAGCAGTATATTTGCTTGCTAAAGCATATCTAATATTTAAGGAGGATAAATACTTGCAGGCTTTGCGCCGCTGCGCTGATTTGGTGTGGAAGAAAGGTTTTTTACGTAAGGGGCCTGGCATTTGCCACGGTGTTGCTGGAAACGGATACGTCTTCTTATTACTGTATCGCTTAACAAACGAACCCAAGTATTACTACCGCGCCGTGAAATTTATGGAATTGTTAACTGATTCAGAATTTAAGCATCGTGCGCGTACTCCAGATCGACCACATAGCTTATATGAAGGTGTAGCTGGAACAGTTTGCTACTTGATAGATTTGTTAAATCCGCAGCAGGCTCATTTTCCCTTCATGGACGTTTTTCATTAGTCTTTTGCTGCTTAGAAAATTGAAGGAACGAATTTGTTATAGTATCGAATGTATTACTATATTGACAAATGAGCACAGGAGCGGTGCAGATTTACAAAGCATATCAGGGAATACTCAAGTGTCAGATATACGTTATCAAAAATTGTAACTTGTATTACCCTTAAGTTTTTTGACTTCGTTAAAAAGGAAATCAATTTTGTGACATTACAAATTATGATATTGCATGACCTTCAAAAGGGTTAAATAACCGAAAAATGACCCAAAATATGTTTGCTAACAATTTATATTATATAGTATATACTCCAAAACGTATGCATAAATATTCAAAATATAAACTTACATAAAATTGCTTCGAAATGATACTTAAATTATTTGTAAAGAGAATATAATTAATATTTTTATGGGATTTACTATCCAGTTTATATTTACAAATAAAACATCAAGTTGACTTTACCATGGGACCTAGTTTTTATTATGTCCAGCGGAAAACGTTTCTCTTAAATTTCATAATTCGCCAATAAACTAAATTGTCAAGGTGTTTATAATATCAGTTTTTGGTGGAAATTTTCCTAGACCAGTTTTATACCGTTGAAACAGCATTTGAATTTATTTAACTTATATAAATTGGTGTTAAAGCAATTACCTCAAATTCATTTGTTTATACATATTCACCACAGTCTGATTGGACATATTATTTGATTATTTGGTAAGAAAAATCATATCCATTGCGACCATGGTATAGAGATTGCGACGCTGTGCAGCCATTCACAATGAATGTTTAAATGTCAGTTGTACTAAAAGAGATTTCAAAAAGTGCTCTCAACTCACCAACACAAAAGCATTTCGTAACTGTCAATAAATTGACAGCCAAAAGCGGAGTAGTTCAAGAAGAGACAAAAAATCCAACGATTTGTCTACATTTGTTAAGTTTCTGCCGCTTCGTTCATATCTCGTAGTTTTTATCAATTGAAATTTTTCTGAAAACCATAAACATACGGGAAACAATTCGGTTTGTGAGATTTGATTAATTTATTATTTAGTGTGAAAACATAAGTTCGTACAGTATCCTCTTACAGAACCGATTGTATAAACGTCGCGAACGAAACCAAACGAAGAAAATTGAACGCGCATCCGTGGAAAAGCTAGTGCTTGGGGGATATTTTCTCGATTTTCCACAGTTGTGTCATACGTATGCCTACATAAATTTTGTCCAAAAAAGTGACTTATATACAGTGAAGTTTAAGCAAACCGTACATTTCAAGGGGAACGTGTTAAAAATAAATCAAAAACTATATAAATATAGAGTGAATGAACTATCAGCCCTGTTCTCGTTTGTTTATGAAACGTAAGAAAATCTTAAAAAAAAATAGACAAGCAAACCTAAACCAAAGGGGGTGTATGTGGATTATTGCTGCAGTTGTAACTAACACGATAGGTGGGTTGAAAGCGAAAAGTGAGTTCAGGTAAGGGTTGTTTGTCCAGCAACCGGATCGATAAGGCAAAAAAATTGTTTATTTGTGTTTTTCCTTTCGATCGTCCTTCGTCTTTGCATGTATTGCCATATTAATATTTAGTTAAAAGTGTTCCGTATTAATAAAAATGTGCTGTTTCCTCATAATTTCTATAAATTATAAAAAAGTATGATTTAGAAACATAACTGAAGTAAATAAATAGTATATATAAAAATTATACGTATAAGAATCCTCATAACTGCCATTATTTTGCTCGCAAAACATTGTTAATAAGTGAAATAATAAAATTTTACGAGTTTTTTGCAGCTCATTTGTTGCAATCGCCGATATCGAAGTTAAAGTTTTTCCTTTTTTTATATTTTATTTGTGGTGTCCTTCGTCTTCACCACTTTGATTGTCGTATTAGTTTAATTAAAGTAATGTATGCTATGTGAAATGCTCCAGTCCTCATAGCCGAATAAACACAACGTTTTCCTCTGAACTGAAAGAACAAAACAATTTCTATATCCGGAGATGAGAACGTTCCAATAATCGGACACCCAAACTATTTCGATAATATTTCGTAATTATCTCTGATAAAAGGACAGTATTTCATAAAATTTGTCAATAAAATTGTGACCAATTTATAGTTTCCGCTTTTTAAAGTCCTAAATATTGAGACAGTTTTTTTAAGAAGAGAACACAAAGAAATTGTCTTGCGCCGGTGCCGCCTGATTCGCGGTGGCTCAACGGAAACTTAAGGGTTAATTATCGTTCATTCACTCCTGGCTGACATTAGCTCGCATTTATTAGTTCAGTTGAAATATGGTTTTCAGTTGCAGCTTCTCTAAGAATGCATTTAAATTACTCCTCTTGTCACGCCCCTATATATGGACAGCACCCTTAGCCGGACAAAAACTGCGACGGTGGGTGTCCGGTTATGAGGAATTGCACAGTATATACGAGGGCTGTCCGATAAATAACCGACCTCAACGTGAAGCTAGCGGCACATCTGAAAAAAAAGTTTCTACTTCAAATTGTGCATATTATAATAGCTACTCGCCAAAATTTCAGAAATTTATCTTGCGCAATTATCTGTTGACAATCGTTTTTGTGAGTCTATTTCGGTGATTTCCTCAAAATGGAAAAAATTGAATATCGAGCTGTAATTAAATTTTTATTTTTGAAAGGCAATACGCCTTCACAAATCAAAGATGAGTTGGACTCTGTGTATGGTGACTCTGCACCATCGTTTACCACCGTAAAATTTTGGGCAACTGAATTTAAACGTGGTCGCAGGAGCTTGGAAGATGATGAACGTCCTGGGCGTCCAAAAACTGTAACCACTAACGATAACATCGCTAAAGTTCATCAATTGGTACTAGACGACCGCCGGATTAAAGTTAGGGAAATAGCTGAGATTATGAAGATGTCAAAAGAAACTGTTTGTCACATATTAAACCAAGATTTGGGCATGAGAAAGCTGTCCGCGCGTTGGGTGCCGCGTTTGCTTACGCTAGACCACAAACGTGCGCGCATGAACATTTCCAGCGCTCTGTTGGCTCAGTTTAGAGGCAATAAGACCGAGTTTTGGCGCCGATTGATAACTGTAGACGAAACTTGGATTCATCATTATACGCCCGAAACAAAAATCCAATCTAAACAGTGGATTGAAAAGGGGGAACCAGCCCCAAAAAAACCTAAAGCTGTGAATTCGGCTGGGAAAGTGATGGCGAGTGTTTTTTGGGACAGCCATGGAATTATTTTTATCGACTATCTTGAAAAAGGAAAAACTATAACAGGAGCATACTACGCATCATTATTGGACAAGCTAAAGGAAGAAATTTCGAAAAATCGGCCACATTTGCAAAAAAAGAAAGTCTTGTTCCACCAAGACAACGCACCATCTCACACCTCAACAGTCGCCATGGCGAAAATCCACGAATTGCGGTTCGAACTGCTTGACCATCCACCTTATTCACCGGATCTAGCACCAAGCGACTTTTTTTGTTTCCTCAACTTAAAACTGCGCTCGGCGGCCAGAGATTTTCGTCAAATGAGGAGGCAATCTCTTTCGTGAACTCGTATTTTGCAGACAAAGACGCCAAGTACTATTTGGAAGGGTTGCAGAGATGGGAGCATCGCTGGGAGAAGTGTGTGGAGTTACAAGGAGACTATGTAGAAAAATAAAAAAAAATTTTGAAAAAGTCGCGTGCATCATGGTTAGGTCGGTTATTTATCGGACAGCCCTCGTATGTATGTATGTACATATTTAAAGCAAGGAAAGAAATTTAGTCATGTAAAATGAAATAATAGTTCTTTTTACAGGTTGTATTTTATTTTAAAAAAGGAAAATCCTACAACAATATTGTTTCTTTAGCTTATCATCGCTTACGATCATTTGCAATGTTTTTTATAATAATTTATAATTGCATTTATCAACCTTTCATTTTGGTCTTACATTTATATGCTTTTACTCATTATTTTTCCCTCTTAATATTTGTACAAGAATATTACTTTTATGAATGTTTATTTATTACTTTCAAAGCCAAGTAATGGCTATACCTGCTATCACTTCCCATTTCCATGGCACTGCCGCCCTAACAATGTGATGGTACATACTATGTAGATACATATAAGTAAACACATGTGTTTCTGTTTACCAAATTTCAAATGCCGAAATGATTAGTTACATTAAAATAAATTTAAAAGCATACAAAATCAAAGTATTAAAAATGCTTGTGTACCTACATACATATGTATGTACATATATACGTATGTACATATGTATATTCTAAATAACTTACACAAAGACCCACACTCTTACATAAATTTATAAAATTCGTTTGACTTTTTAGCATTGTTATCAGATGCATTAGAATGCCCACATGCTATACTTTATTTATAGCAATATATTCATACAGACGTACACGTATGTACATATGTATGTATGAGAAAATGCTTTCCATTTGACGTCATCTCTACTGATAGCGCCTTTTGTTCGCTGCAATTTTTTCTGATTGACAAATCCATATTGTTTGATTATTTACATAGACGTTTCATAAGTATAAAGATACGTACGCATCGGTATGTACTCAAGTGTGAATAGTTTTGCTATGCAGCCACATAGTATGCATAAACAAGTGTTACCTATGTAAACGACAAAGTATAGCAGGCAATAAATTGCAGTAGATAAGTAAACGCCCCCATTTATAAAACAAATAGGTAAGAATATGCTATGTACATAGATGATTACAACAATGCGCTTATGTAGCGTTATCACATGTATTACTTATACATATGTACATATGTGGTAGATATTTATGCAGGTTTTTAATAGTTATAAGTCTACTGACTAATTTCCACTTCAGTTGACAATAAAAGTCATAGTAGCTCGGCGGTGCCGTTCTTCAAATAAAGTGAAAAACTCCATCCGACATTATTTACGTTCAGTCGTTACTTTTAACAAATATTAATAATATGTAAGTATTTGTGTCTCGCTTAAAAATTGTGTTTTTTTATATATTCCAAGTTAACGCAACGGCAAAGTTTTTGTTAAAACATTGTGACCATTTTTTCTAAAATTTTTTTTCTCATTTTCTAAAGTCACGTTATTCATACAGGCATTAAAAATAGAAATAACAATAATTTTTTTCTATCGGTTTAATAATTCTCATATTTTTATAAACCTGTGTAGATAATTTGAGTACGTTCCCAAAAATATGACAAACGTTATCAGTTAGCTTTTAGTGTGGTATAATGTATGTATGTACATATATGTATGCGTGTGGTGATGAACTAAATTATCAATGAACACAAAAAAGTAACCTGTTATTAGGTAAGTGGAATACACTGAATTGTTTCAGGGTGATAGTCAGTATATGCATTGCTTTGTAGAAACATAAAGCAAATTATTTAATATATACATATGTAGATACTAATGTACTTGTATGTACACAAATGGAATACAGTGCAACAAATAGAGTGACAGAAGTGAAATATGTTATTATTATGATAAGGTTTCGAAATTAACTGAAAGAATTTTGGCTGCGGTTTAGATTTTAGAATAGCATTAAGGAGCAAAGTTATATTGTGTAGTCCTTAAATAAATTTATATATTTATGCGACCACAAATAATGTAAATATGTTGAACGAAAGATATATTAACTAATGTACACATAATTTTTAAAACATTGAATTTTGAGGTTTTTAAGGGGTAAACCCGTGTATTTCTCGGGTAAAAAACAGCCTTTTTCAAAAATTTTTTTCTCATGTAAAAAAAAATTAAATTTATTAATATTATTAACAAAGAAATTCTGAAATTTTTGGAAATAAATACTTTAAACTCGGCCATTGTGACGCCATTTCCGGTGAGGAGATGCGCCCGCGTTGGCAGGATAACTACTTACAGAATCATCTAAAGTGAACAAATACATGCATAAGTGTTTTAGTAAAAAACCTTAACTTAGGAATTGGACGAAGGAAAATATTTGAAAATTGGATTTTTGGCACACATTTTTACAAAAAAAATGAAAATTTCAGTACAAATTTTTAGACATTGTTTTCAAATAGTTGTAATCGAAAAAAATCCTTCCTAAATCTTTAAGAATTGGATCTGAAAGACCATATCTATGTAAAATTTCATAAAGATCGGTTGAGTACTCGAGAAATTTTAACAATAGGCTTCAAAAACACAGTTTCGAGAAAAACGCGCTTAAAGACGGCGCACTTAGCCTAGCTAACCTCGACAAGTTCTCAAGGCTGTATCTCCGAAACTATTACTCGGGTCAACTTGAAAATTTAGGACAATATTCTAGAAGTGTTGTAGAATTTAATAAGAAACTCGTAAACCCATATAACCCGTTAATTATAATTAAATTAATATGCAAGCAAATCAAATAATCAATTTTATTTTAACTTAACTTTTTTCTTTTGTAAAAACTTACACCAGTTTAAAGAAGAAAAGTCAAATTTTCGAAAAAATCGAGAATTTTGCTCTGGAAGGTTTGAAAAAGTGGGCGTGGTCTACCCTCTAATAGATCTCGTAGACTACTAAAGCTACAATGTTCAAGTGGATGATATAGGATGATAACCCCTCCCACTCCCCATATAACGGTACTACCAAGAGCGATAAATCATTTTTCTAACAAATCTTTTGTCTTTTCTAACAAATCGTTTGTTGTATTTATTATATACATATTTATATGTAATGTATATATTGGTTTGTATTGAATCCGGATCAAATTTGACCTGGAATCTTATCTCCTTCAAAATACACCTTTTCCATACAATTGTTATATGCCTCATTTAGAATGACCTACATTGCCTTCAGCAAATTCTTTTTTTTTGGCGTTATTAGCCCCCAAAAAGTTAGAATTACGTCTCATCACCAGTAATGACACGTTTGATATATATAGGGTCTTCAGAAGATACTACTTCTCAACTCGACGTTGTTTTTCCAAAAGATTTAGCTTTTAGCACGAGTCTGGACTGACAAGCTTTATACGCAAAACGTTAACCAAAATGAGTCGATTCATAAGAGATGTTTAGATACTCTGCTATCTCTCTGATGCCAACACTATGGTTTTCAAACACTGTTTCTTTAACTTTTTCGATGTTATCGTCATTGGGGCAGACTCTCAATGACTTCACACATTCACCGTATGCTTAGTGCCACTCAAACACTTGTTTGTGTTAAAGCTGACTCCCTAAAACACTTCTGTAACATTTTCGACGATTGGGTAGCCTGTTAGTGGAAAACTCAATTAAACGAAAATCGAATTCAAGTTTGTTCCACCTACTAAAATTATGCTATATAATTATTTTATTTTAAAATTTTTTTATTATTTTATTTTTTTTTTGAAAGGGGTTTATTTTTGTATTAATTTGATTTGTTCATATTAAAATCTTCAAAAACTATGTTATACTAGCTATAAGCTAACAACACATTAGAAACTCTAATTATAACTGTTTAAGGAGTAAGGAATGTACTCTATTCACATGATTCTTCAAAGAACTGCTCTTTCAAAAGCCACACTAGGCTTACACATGTACAACTTAGAAGTATGTATGTACGTCGTATGTAGTTGTGCACATTCCTCCTTAGCTGAAAATTGTCTTAGACTAATATAAAACATGAGTGCAAGCTTTTTACATAATTAAAAATTCAACACATGATTCCTACAATTCTCACTACGAATTAAAGTGCTGTGATTAGTGTGACCACGAGTGATCTTGAATGATTGTCAAAGTAGAGTTTGTTTAGTACGTGGTTCGCTCTCGCTGTCTCACCTACTTACATACATATGTATATATCTAAATATATTTATATTTGTACAAAACTCGTGGCAAGCCGACGTAAATATGTATGTGCGCACTTACCTACACACATATGTACATGTTAGCAGCTTTTCGATATTTTCTTTCTTGCACGTAAGGTGTCGCCTACTCGCGCCAGAGCCAAAGAAAACGTGGAGAACGTGCTGTCATTATAACTTTTGTAACATAAAAAACACTCCAAACAACATGTAGACCTCGTGGCTGAACACATTTATTTAAGCTGACTTATATATGTGACTTTGATAAATGGACTTACCTGCCGTTAATTCTAATAACCATTTTCCATAATTTACATGCATATGTATGAAGTAGTTTGTACATTAATGATTAATATCTCGAAAATATCTAAACTTTGAATTTCTTTCATTGCAGATCGGTCTCACGTATAACAAGTCACTTTTGGCTGCGTCATCAAAATCTAAATATATTTCTTGTGTGTGATTTAATTTCAAATACATATATATATAGACTTATATATTTATATATTTCAAATTGAAGTTTATTGGAATTTATTGTGGTTTACCACATCAAGCTTATACAAACATACATACACATATGTAGATCTGTGTTCGTATTTAAATCTGCTAAGAAATCGCACATATTTTGTAAACATTCCTTTTGACAACTATATAAATCGCAAAGAAACTTCAAAATATATAATTTTGGAAAATGTTCAGTCCTGATTATGAGAAACGTATACTGAAACATTGCAGTCCGGTCGCTCGAAATCTTTTCAACTCCTTTGAAGCAGCCTCCACATCAACATCGCTCGACAGATTCATACCATGCAGGTGAGTGTTCAACCATTAATGTAAAATAAATTTTAAAATGTAATTAAATTTTAGATGTACATACATTAAATATCGGTTTGAATTAGACAATAAATTAAGAGAAATATTTTTATCCATGTAAAAATCTAATTTAAGGGGTTATATAAATACACTTATTTTTTGAAATGAAAAAATCGGTTTTCGTTACAATATGAGATATAGCAGTTTTCAAATAGCCCGTTTCTTGAGAAACCTTGCTCACCGCAACGGTACTTTTTAAAAAGCATAATTTTGAGATAATCGGGAACGAGCGGTCGGCACGTACTTCGGGGGCACATGGAAAAACGCACTGTTGACAGCTATAACTTTGGTTCTAGGGCTCAGATCTTTATGAAATTTGGAAGAAATAATCTTAAAACGATATACTTTAAAAAAAGTAATAAAAAAATATCGATTTTTCCAATTCACACAAGTGTGTATAACCCTTAAACAAATGTTTGAAATTTTGTTTGCTCTTTTGCACATTTGTTTAAGTGGAGCCTGCTTTAGAAGCTACAAAAAATCGATTTTATTAAGAATTTTTTTCGGGAGGGGAAAGAAATAAGTGATTAAAGCGCAATTTCTAGGGTTTATAGTTACATATAAGTATATTTAAACATCATTCACAAATTTTTTGGATACGAAATCTTTGATATTCTGCCTTTAGGAAGTAATTGCCCGATGCAACTCGCATGTGCATTTGTCGGACGACGGGCAGGATGATTGTCGGAATTTCTATCAGAAACAAAAAATTCAAAGAGATTCATATCTTTTAATATTTTATCTTCTAGTTAAACTAAAAAAAATCCAAAAAAAGTAAAATTTTATATATATATTTTTTTTAATTAAAAAAGGTGGTTTTTGATCAAAAAATTTTTACTTTATATTATTTAAAAATATGTTCAAACTCGACTTTTCTTAGTTATTTTTTAATTTAATTAGAAGATAATTGAATGCCAAAGAAACTTTAAACTTTACCCCAATTCCATACGACGTTTAGTTTTTTTCTATGCTGCTCGCCAATTAAGAAAAATCGTAAAAATGAAAAACCGAGAAATCGCGCGTAAAAGTTTTCGCTTTCGGCCCAAACGCTAATATATCTGCTAGACGCTCGGTCACTATTTCCCTTCTAGCTTCGAAAATATTTCGAATTCCCATCCAAAACTTTGGGGACATATTCTTAAATTATTTTTAAAGAGATTTAAGCAAAAAAAAAATCGATTTTTTGAAGCTTCTAAACCAATCTCCCCCCTTAATAGACATATAAAATATAGCTATTATTGACTATTCTATCGTTCCCACAACAGTCGAGTCCAAGTAACCCAAACAGACCTGGATTTTTATCCAGCCAAAAACTGTCAACTCGACACCATCCCTTGAAATTACTTCAAGAATGTTTTCTGACGCTACAACAACAACAACTAAAAATTTGCCGCTATTTTTAATGTTATGCTTAAAATTCAAAGACAAAAAATTTGACAAAATTGAAAATAGTACAATTTCGATATTTATGGTTTCCACTACACCGAGAAAAATTGTTAAAATGCAATCAATCTCAATTGGGCTGATGTACCATACCAATTAGATTGACAAGCACAAATTTGATTTTTTCACTAGGCGGCCAACATAAATTTCTATAAAAATTAAATAACAGCTGATTTATTTGATTTAACTACAACTGTCAATGAATTTGACGTAATAAAAATCGACATTAGGCAGAGAATTCCAAATATAATGAGGAACTTTGAAAAGATCTTGTTCGACAACGTATGTACATACATATGTACATATGTATGTATATAAATAGTCCTATAAACTAAAAAATCAGATTATTGACGCTTTTGTGAAATCTTTGCTTCTTTGCGTTATCAATATATTTTCTATAAACTTACTAGTTACATACACAAACATGCAAACATACATATATATGTATATACATATGTACATATGTACATATTCTTTTGTGGTAACGCGATAATTTAGGTTTTGTTTTTTTTTAGTAAATCTTTCATGAACGCGCGGGAAATTCTTACCAGGCTATACATATCGCTTTAAACACAAGTTCTTGTGGCCTCAGGAAAACCAAAGTTTAATGGGCGATAGATTTACCAAACGCAAATTCAATTTCCCATTTGTGGTAAATACATATCCGTCTATCGTTCTGTTTCGGATTACACACCCATGCGCATTCATAGTGACTTGTAACTTTATGAAGTAGCACAACTGCGTCAGGTTCAACGATCTCGTAAAGTCTCAAAGAGTAAACACAATAAAGTGTTGAGAAATTTAATTTCCCCGTTTACTATTTTCATTTTCTACTTTTCTGTGCTACATACCAGAACAAATACACATACAATTGTGTCTATGTCTATATAAATTTGTGGTACATACAAGCGTGCATAAGCAGAGTTTATATAGAATGCCGTGGTAATAACAAGGCTTACCGGTTCGTTGCTTACATGCACATTTTCCACTTTTTCACATCGTCATATTGCTGTTGGTCGAGCAATTTTAACTGTTTTCGTCATTAACCACTGACTGCTTTGGCTGACGGGTCTGTAGATTTAACTGCTAACTGCTTTTACACGTATACAATTACAACGACTTACATACATACATATGTACTGTATACTATAAACACTTAGCTGTCATGCACACTTGTAAGCAGGAAATCTACGCTTCAGCGACCTACCCGGAAGTTTTTGAGTTGCTCAATATGACCGCAACAGAATAAAGCAAAGCATGTTACAATATTATTTGTTATGTTTTTATGAAAAAAAATGCAATTAAACATATTTTGTCATAATGTTTGTTTCGGCTTTTAGCTCAAATTTCACCATTAGTCCCCAAGAGTTATAGGAGTTATATTATGTATCATGTGTCGATACCTTTAAATTTAGATCAGTAAATTGTTAAGTTTTATAAAATTAGACTATCGCCGAGTCTAATTTTGTGTCTTTGATAAATAGAGTAATTGAAAATGGAAAAATGTAGTGATTACCATCAAGGCGTTATAATTTTATTGCTATCAAAATCAAGTTCTTGTATGACAAATTTGTTTATATGTGAAGGATCTTATGGTTTCGGTGCAACAGAAGATTACGCTTTTTCTTTTTTATTAAAAATAATAAAAAATTGAACTTCACTTGATATGCATACCCAACAGTTCTATTTCATTTGAAATGAATGTGACAAAGATTTTAATTAAAATCAAATGCATATTACCTTGGTAATTGCAAGGTAACTTTGAGTCAAACACTGCACAAATTCATTAGCCTTTTAATAATATTAATATTTCATGCCAACATGCACAAATACACATTTATTGCCAACAAATGCTTAAAATTTTGCCACAACATGCAAAACGTGCAATGCGGAACGCGAATTATGTGAAGTGGGAAAAGAAAAACAAAAAAACTGCAATGCCACTGAATTTAATTTAAGCATTAAACTGCTGACTCAATTTAACTTATAAGAATTATATCCAAATAAAATATATTTAATGCACTTACCATATTTATAAAACGGAAATATGTTGAAACTATCGCATTAGTTGATTCCAGCATAATTACAAGCGTTTTTCCTTTGCCACGCCGGCCCAACATATTTTCATTTGCAATGTTAATACGGCTGAATCGCGTTTTTCGTCGAACCAACACAGCACTGACTGCACACACGCAAACATGCATATTAAATTCATATACATACATAAATTTTGTTTTTATTTTGACCATCCACCTTTTGGTAAATATTTTAAATTAAATCGTCAGCTAATTTTAAATTCAAGCCGCATTGGCACAAGCTTATTTGATACACTGTGCTTCCACCTTCAATAAATTATCCAAAACCAAAACTGTTTGGAAGAAAGCACGCAATCGGAGAAGAAGGTGTAGAGGTATTGGAGTGCAATAATCACACCTGTGCTTGGCATAGGGTCAAATTATTGACGTGCGTAAGAATTTTATGAAAGACAATAATTGAGAAGAAAAAAACTGCTACAAGGAAATATAAATAAGGTATAAACAGAAAATAAAATTTGTGTGCAGCGGAAGTAGATTTACCGTTTTCCAATTCGTGAGTTAAAAATTAATCATTTGAAACTTACGGAAATTTTAATTTTTTTTATATGTTTTTACTTTTTAGTAGGTTTAACAGGGCTTAGCAATATAGCATTCGTTTAAGTATTATTTCTTTAATTCTAATTACCCTTCACTTTGTTTACCATTCCTTCCACAGGGCCAACAACAATTGGCAAACAAATTTCGCATCCATAAATAAATCGAATGAGAACTCGCCGCAGACGAGTAAAAAGCAACGCGATTGCGGTGAATCTGCACGTGATAGCTTAGCATATTCCTGTCTATTAAAGAACGAACTTCTTGGCACCGCCATCGAGGACGTTAAGGCGGTTAGCGATGAGCGTAATGAGAACACCTACACGCCAGCAGCAAAACGAAGCCTATTCAAGTACCAATCACCGACAAAGCAGGTGAGTTCAATGTCGCCAACAAGCGTCTGAGCTGAACGGCACGATAACGAATTAATTTCAAATCCACACAAACATATAAAACATATCTTAATTTTTTCTTTATAATATCTGAATGCGCATATCATTCAAATGCATGCCGTGAGTGAGAAGTATGTATATATGAGTAACTGGATATGGTATTAATTAAACTTAATATAAATAAAATATGAGATTAATATACATATGTTTAATATTACATTATGCAGTCAACGCCAAGCTCAAATAAAGTAAAGATAAATACTATATATGCTCAATTTGCGCGAGGACTTTAAAGTACCATACACGATAAAAAGTTTCGTAAAGATGATGATTTCTTATTTGCGTTAAATCCTTGAATATTTTTCTGATATTGGATTTTGATCTTTGAACTTTCTCAGAGTTTCTTCCAAGCAAGGGTCAAACCTTTTCTCCTCAAGAATTTGCTTATTTGTCGAAACCGCCGATATCGGACTACTATAGCATTTCGCTGACCATACGAACTGACCGATCAAAATCAAAAATTCTTGTACGGAAAAATTTTTATTTGCGAAAATTCTTATATGATCCGGTGCAGACAAAATTAACATTTCTTATCGTTCTTATTTAATTTCAATAAAAATTAAACGTTGAGTTTGAGTTATCAATGTCTGAAAGTTTACACTACAGTTTTAAGAATTTAACTAAAAGGCATTTAAGTAGTCTGCAAATCCAATTATCTTAATAAAAAATTGAATTGAACTCATACAGTGTTGCAAATGCAATCAGCAAGACTCAGCTTCTTTATATATTGTGTTCAGATATCTCTGCACTTGTATGTATAAATTTATACATATATTATTGTATATTATATAGTGATATCAATACGCATATAACAGTACATGTTATAAGCGTGGAAACGTTTGCATTATGGTATATTCTTGTTTTTTGTAAGCGAGTGGCAATGAACTCTGGAAAAAAATTTTGAAGGTTTATTCATTTGTCTTTCGTATACATATTTATGGTTCTAATATCTCTACGTTTGCGTTTTACTTAGAAAACTGATCGCGGTTAGTTTATTGTCCTAAATAAAAACATTTTTGCCAAAGATTTTCCAAAAAATAACTCAACAATTTGAAGTGGAAAGCTCCAAATAAATTTTCAAATCATTGCCCATTTAAATGAATTGAGATTTAGGTCGCATGCCACAACATATGTTGCCCTCATTCTGGTAAATACACAAGTAAAATCGTATTTTATGGTTTGAATGTTCTATCAACGTTGATAGTGATCAAGATGGCTTAGAAATGAACTTTAGAAAATTCTTTTTAATTATATTTAGCTGTCGTGCCTTCATATATACAGCGTATTTGTTTGGTTCGTTTTGATATTAACTAGAAATATACATATACAGGTATCCCTCGAATAGCACGGTACTTGAGTTGCACGAAATCTCGAATAGCATGGTTAAAAATTGTGACAACCCTCGAATAACACGGGGTTCGAATTACACGAAGCCGCGAAAATTCCTTTTAAAAATTGAAATTTAAGGATCCTCTACCTCTTCAAGGAAAAACAAATCAATCTTTGGAGAGTGACAGTGGTTGAACATATGTAATTTAAAAATTATTGCGTTTATAAAGTTTTACCTTTTAAATTTCAAATAACACGATTTCGAATAACACGGAACCAATTAACCGTGTTATTCGAGGGATACCTGTATATTGATTTGTTCTTTACTAATTTTGCTCTTGAAAAAATATGACCTACAGTATAATAATATGTATAATTAAATATACATATTTGCAATTATTCCTCTACTAGGGCTAGTAAAAATAATTAAATTATTTCTTCTTCTTGGAGGTTTTATATAACACAGAATGATGCGATTTCGATTTTTTGCCCTTTAAGCCCTCGTCATTATTGACAAAAAACTGAGATAGTCAATTTCACAAGCTTTTCTTGAAAATCATTTGCCATAGGCAAATACATAGTAATCACTTTTTTCGAGGTCCAGACTATAAGATGAGTGCATATGTACCTAACTAAGCTCACGGAATTTCTGGCAAGCCAATAACATTTCGAACATGTCTGTTTTCAATTAGCGTTCTCGTAAGTGACCCTTTTTTCATAAACAATTTTTTTCACAAAATGGCGACTGCCTGAAAAAAAAAGTTTTTTTGGATCACTTTTTCTGACTATTTCGAATTTTTTAAAAATAATAAAAATAAAAATTTGGGGATGGGGCTAGTTCCAACCATAGACAAGCCTATAAAGAAGACTCTATAAAAATTTCAAGTAAATCGGTCCAGTAGAACCTGAGAAATCGTGGGTATCGTTCCGAAAAAGTCAGTTTTGAGAAAAACGCGTTTAAAGTTTCGCGTAAAGTCTTTTCTTCGATTAGTTCCGGCCGAACCAGTTTGGATGCCGGGTCAGAAAAATGCCTATATCTCCGAAAATAATTTGAATTTTGAAAAATCCTCTTGTACACATATTCTTGAATAGTTAAACTTTGAAAATAAAAAAAATCGATTTTTTTAAATTTCTAGACCAGAATACCCCCTTAACATCTCACATTCTTGAACCACAACTGTGGATCTTAAAGACTATTCATATTTTCAGCCACCTGTTTTGCTTTTTCGTCTTAATCGAAGAAAAACTGTAAAACATGGTGTATTTTTTATTTGCTGGTGTCCAACTTTGACGCGTGTACCAACATTGAAACGGAAGATCTTGAATCTCTTCATGTGCGACAATTTTGCTTGTTTACGTATCCATTGAGCCAGAAATGAGCCTCACCGCTGAACAAAATTTGGTAGAAAACGTCGGATATTCTTGGAACTTTTCAAGAGCCCATAGACCGAAGCGATGTCGCTTGGGAAGGTCGAGCGGTTTCTGTTCTTGTACAAGCTGTATCTTGTCAGCTTTCTCTTTAAGATCTCGACGTAAAATGCGCCAAGTCGTTCCATACGTCAGTCCGAGTTGCTGCAAACGGCGCCGAATCAACTCTCCACGATCTTCGAACACCCTCTCCGGTATGGCTGCTATATTTTCTTCACTATGTCTTTTTTTGTCTATTCGGTCCAATATTATCCAATAATAAATGCTGGGACTCAAGATGGGCGATGGTGTTGGGAATAGTACGCCTAGTTGGATTATGTTGACCATAAGATGAACGAAGCGAGCGGTATACATTCCTTACGGAACGTGAATTTTCATAATAAAGTTGAACGACACGACTAACGAGCGATCTGACGAAGACTATTGAAAAAAGTATCTCTACTCTATTATATCATATGTTTATGAAGTAAATAGCTGTTTCTGTTCTTAAACCAATTCTTAATTAAAATGAAGTAATGAAACACACACATTTTTAAACGAACTTCAGACGAGATTTACTGAATGCAGATGCTTTAAATTTGTTAAATTACTCAGCTGTTTATTTTCCAAGTCGTTTGTTATAATATTGGCAAAACTTATGAAAAACTTTTCGGTCATTAATAGTAGTACAGTTTGTATTTAGTTGATCAAAATAGATTATTGTTCAAGAAAACTACTTTCATTATCTTTATTGTAACTGCTGCTGATATGCAAATATTTTCTTTAACATTTTTGTGAGAAATTTCCACTGATTGCTTGAACTGTCAGTGAATTTTACTGAAGTAGTTGCCACTTTTTGTTGGTTTAACCGTGAACCACTCCATCCACAGCAATCGTATTTGTGTAAATATACATAGATTTACCATTTAGTAAAATCAGCATCAGCGATTCAATGCCATCAACGCTATTTGCATTTCTGAATTTGGCATTTTTGTTTGATTTTTTATAGTTTCTAGGTTCATTTGTTTATTCAATATTTACATTAAGTAAGTGCTCGCCACCGTTGACACGTTGACAGCGGAGATCAGTTGCCAATGACGCTGATGATGATGATGATGACTTGGAGGAGGATAGTGGTGTTGCCTTAGACGGCGGTTCCCTCGTTGTCGCTGACATTAAATGCCGATTTGTTTTGAGTACTTGAGTATCTATAATTTGCTCACGTCTCGTCATATTTTCATTTCTTTTATGTGTCATATAGCATGTGCCAAAGTCATAATATTACACGCCTTCATCGTCTAAATTGCTTTTGTTCCTTTTTCATGAATGAAGCGATGTCGCTTGATAAGATATATTATTTTATTTTTTTCTTAATTGCAACCAAGATTGCTTAACGATCTGTTATGCATTCTTTTTTTTTTTGTGCGTGATATTCCCATGCGTTTTCGTTTGATATTTCTTGTTGCTCATTTATTGCTGTGCGATAAACTTTGCTTGTTTATCTTTTACAATCACGTTTGTCTTTTAAATTTCTTCACTCAATTATACTAAGTGAAATTTGTCACAGTCATAATTCAATTTGCTTGTTGAGACTTGTTGAGCTGGGTAAAAAAAATGGCTTGTGGCTGTTTAAGTTCATGCTTTTATACCCTGAACGGGGTATATTAAGCATCTCACGAAGTTTATTACACGCAGAATTCCTTCTGTGTTCTCAAGTTTTCAAGACCATAAGCACCAATAAAATCTCAGCCACATCTAAGCAAAAATAAAAGTGTTGAGAAATGCCAATCCTTTCTTCTTTTCGCAACGTGACGCCAATTGGATTCCAAGCGAAGCCAGGTCCTTCTCCACCTGGTCTTTCCCACGGCCTTCCTCTTCCTCTGCTTCCCCCGGCAATTACTGCGTCGAATACTTTCAGAGCTGGAGTGTTTTCGTCCATACGTACGACATGACTTAGCCAGCCCAGCCACTGTCTCATCGCCGTTCCATCGAATGTGATATTCGCCGTAGCCAACGCCCAAAGGACTATAAATTTTTCGCAGAACCTTTCTCTCGAAAACTCGTAACTTCGACTCATCAGATGTTGTCATCGTCCATGCCTCTGCACCATATAGCAGGACGGAAATAATAAGTGACTCGTAGACTTTGGGTTTTGTTCGTCGAGAGAGGACTTTACTTCTCAATTGCTTACTCAGTCCGAAGTAATACCTGTTGGCAAGAGTTATTCTGCGTTGGATTTCGAGGCTGACATTGTTGTTCCCAGATAGACGAAATTATCTACGACTTTGAAGTTATGACTGCCAACAGTGACTTGGGAGCCTAGTCGCGAGTGCGACGATTATTTTTTTGATGACAGGAGACATTTCGTCTTGCACTCGTTCACTGCCAGATTTTGCTATTTGCTATGCTTCCTTATCCAGTCTGGAGAAAGCAGAACTAACGGGATGGGTGTATGATTTTTCATTAATTTGACTTAGTTCGAATCGTAGAGAAAACATGCCCGTCTTTCGGAAAACAGTCCATACCATAAGTGATCCGCTATCATGGTGGGATTTGAAACAAACCTATCGAAGTCTATTTTACATTAAATATTATATCCTCAAATTCTTCCCAAAATTTGTTGCCCCGCTATCTCTGGCTGCAGTTATACCAAAATCAGGATATTTTCTTTTGTTGCAGCTCGTCATGTAATGAACCGCTTGTAGGTTACGATGACGATCTATAGCTGAACTTATTCCTCCGACCTCTATGGTAAAGGTTTTGGGCTATTTTTGCTTACTACTTAATAAAAGTTAATCAACGTGCTGTGATCATAAATTAAAAAAAAATTAATATTAAAATATGTATTTGTAAGGTTGTCGCCATGTCTATAAATATATGCTTGTTTCCATGTCAGCTACATACTCGTATGTAGTAATTTTGGCCCTATCTCGTTTTCTTATCGAGATTAGGTGACATTTGAACAAATTCATGAACCCTTTACACTTGTATTGACTTTTTATCGGTTCTTATGGGTTAAGAATAATAAACACCTTTTCGCGTTGAGCTCTAATTTTATTTGTATGTTTGAATATTGCAACAACATGTTCTGTCTTTTCAGCTTAGATATGTATCTTTTTTGTAACAAGTGTCGAAAATTCCCCACAATAATATTGCTGGCGCCATTATTTATACCAAGTTGCGCATAATACATACATATATCTTACACACCCACCTGGTTTTAGGCCTACGTTCATATGTAGTTACGATTGTGTCTAATAAATAATCAACTTAGTATTTTTACCATACATCAAAATACCAGTAGCAAAGCACTAATTGCCACAAAACCAACAACAAATGCAACAGAAGGGGCACATGCTCGTCCAATAGATGATAGACAAGCCTACCAATGCGGACACTCATGTATGTGCTTATGTATTTTTTATGTAAATCTATTTCAGCAATTGACAGACAGGCGTGTACCAGAAACATGAGTAGCCGTCGTCATAATTTAATTAAAATTTATGTCATTCAAAGTCGTAAAATTTAACTTTGCTCATATACTGCATACATGCATACATTCATAGCATGTAAGCCACAAAACTTAGAAATAATAGAGAAAACTAAATTAAAACAGCGTGAGCCTAGATTTTTGAGTTTGTTAAATTCGTCGATCACAATGTGGTGTTTTGCTTGAAAATGGTTACAAGCATGTTTACATGCTCCTCCAAATATTCTATCAATTGTAGACGTACACACAAACTTCCATACACGTTATGTACATATGTATGTATGCATATTTTATAAAGGGGTTTTCAATAAGAGCGCTATACAAGCTTTTTAATAAAACAAAACGGCTTGAGATATCAATGAAAGTACATTCGATGGCATTATGTATGGAACTCGATTTCTTTTGCATGGCCACCACGGGTACGCTTGCAGAAGTCCAGACGCTGAATCCAATTTTCGACGGTTTTCAAACATAAATCGGCCGATACTGCTGCAATTTCACGTTCGCTGGCTTGTTGAAAAAGACCATATTCGGGATGCAATGGTGACTCATGGAGTACGTGTAGTTTGCTGCTGACCAATAACCATATTTTGCTTATTGACGAAGCCATTCAGCCAGATATACGCCTCATCGTTGAAGATGATTTTTCGTTGAAAATCTGGATAATTTTCAAGTTGTTGCTCAGCCCAATTTACGCACATACGACGATTCTGGTGGTCAAGCGGCTTCAGTTCTTGCGTCAAATTGATCTTGTAAGGATGTAGGCCAAATTTTTCTTTTGCAAAATTTGCCACAATGATGTCACAGAGATGCCCAACGCTAGAGAACGACGTGTGAGAGGCAGCAATATTCTTGACCCTATGTGCACTTCCTTGTCTCACTGGCACGGGAACATTTTGTACTGTGCCTGTGGACTCAAATCTGACAGGACGATTGTGACGACCATAAAATGGATATAGCGCTCTTAAAGTTGAGGCCACCGACTCCGAATTTCGGTAGTAAATTTTAATAATTTTAACTCGTTGGATCGTATATCTTTCCATGATGAAATGGCAAATCTTACTGAAGAGAAATGTCAAAAGAGCGGGAAAAAATATGGCGTCTTTGCTGTCTCTATCGGTCTATTTTGTAGCGTCCCTATTTAATATAAAAATAAAAAATATTAAAAATGTTAAAATTTTACAAATTTTCTCAAATAATTTACGCATTTCAACTTTGTCCAGTTAATGTACCTCAGAGAATTTTGATTAACAAAAATTTTATTTTAATGAGAAATCTACATCATTAACATCTACTATAAATCTAGTTTTTTCTCTCCACACCTGCTAGTCGCATAAATTAAATTTAGCAACATTTGCATAAAATTATTTTGCTATTTAACTTTCCTGTTCACTAAAGGTTTGTTGTGTTTTTATTTTTTTTATTATATTTTTTTTTGTTGCGACTTCTATACCCTTTACAACAAACATAGCTTCTTATACTTTGATCTTCATTATTTCTTCTGCACGAAATTCGTTTAATTTCTTTATGCGCATTTTGTATTTCTCTTTCTTGAATTTATAACCCAATTGTTATTATTATTATTTTGTGTATAGCTTGGTTAACATATATAATTTTTTTAAATTTTTTTCATAGTCATGTAAGGTATTTTTTTTTATTTATTTGCTTAATCTTCACTTGCCGGCATTCAAACTGGTTTTGAATTTATTATAAAATTGTCGTGTTTCCTTTCCACTTTTAATCCATTGGAGTATAAAAAGGCCAAAATATTTCAGTAAGCGCCGCCCTCTTATTACTTGCGGCAAGTAAATTCAAGTTAACGCACTCCAATACATACGAACTTAAGTTGGCCGAAAAACGCGAATCACATCGCTTCCCGCCAAATTCATTTTATATATCAATTTTTTTTCCTTTCTCTTATGTACGGCCAACAACTTGAGCACGCCAAATCGAAAGAGGCCTAAACGAAACGTGCGCGCGCAAAAAACATGAAAGCCATCATTTTGTACAATTCACCGCTTTAGCTCCGGTTTCGGAATACAATAAAATGTATATACATAAGTGGTAAAGAAAAATAAATGTGTCCACTTGTTCAACATTTTTCTCCAAAAAAATAAAAAAATATCCATTTCAATAGTCAACACATTGATAGATGAGTTCGAGCGTCGCTGCCGTTTGGCGTTGTTGTTACTGTACAATTTTTTGTTTAAATCAAATGAAGTATAAGCTTTGGATTTTTTCGGTTTTTTTTTGGTGTCTTCAATTTATTTTTGTTTGCCAATCACTCCTTTTACATTGTTAGTTCCCACCGATTTGTGGGAAAATTAGTGTTGACCTTGATTACTTCGGGTTCAACAATTTGCCACCTTTGCAAAACATTCAGCCAATTTTGCAGGAACTCGATTTATAAGCTGATTTTCTTTGTTCTTTATTTATTTGCATTTCCATAGTAGTTGTAAGCGCTAACTATGGCCAACTACCAAGAAGAACAATTTAAAGTGAAAACTTCGCCGCACCATCATAAATGAGGATCGGGTTGATTTGATTTGTTTATATTATTGGTGCCTTGTTATTAATACAACTGCTCAAATTTGACTCGGCCTGACAAAAAAATAAATACAATTTCACATATTTTCATACAAATCTTTATTATCACCTTCATACGAGGGCTGCTATATATATTTCTGGCCTAATAATGAAAATAGGAATATTTATCAACGAAAATGGTTTTATTGTTTTTCAAAATATTCTCCATCAAGATTTATACACTTTTGCATGCGCTCAAACCAATTTTCGAAGCACTTTTTCCACTCCGATTGAGACACCTCCAAAACATGGTTTTTGAATGCTTCAACAGCATCTTCTGGCGACAATGTGTGGGAACAAAAAGAAGTCATTGGGTGTCAAGTCAGGGCTGTACGGCGAATGACCCATCAATTCGACGTTTTGGCCGGTCAAAAAGGCGCTGGTTTGAGCCGATGTGTGAGAGCTCGCATTGTCATGGTGCACAATGATTCTCTTCTCTTGTTCGTTTTTCGAATTTATCCGAAGACTTCAGGCAAACAAATGGTGGAGTACTCAGAATTGACCGTCCTACGTTGCTCAAGCGGAACAGTCGCCACATGACCAGTTTTGCCGAAGAAACAGGCGACCATTTGCTTCGAAGTGCTTCTTCCACGAACAATTTTCGTTGGATTTGGCTCGTCTTGGAAGACCCACACGGTCGATTGCTGTTTTGTTTCGGGCTCATACGCATATATCCATGGTTCGTCACCTGCGACGATCTTATAAACGTCTTTGGAAGCACCGCGATCGTATTTTTTCAGCATTTCTTTACACCAATCCAGACGAACCTTTTTTTGAGCGATTGTCAAATTGTGCGGGATCCAACGAGAACAAATGTATCGAATGTAAGCTGGTGGGAGAAATGCATAGGCATGCCTCTATCTGAAGGTATGTTACATGACGGTCTTGCATTATCAGTTCACGTCATCGATGTTTTCTGGCACAACGGCTGTTTTTGGACGACCTTCACGGAATTCGTCTTTGAGCGAGCGTCGGCCGCGATTGAATTCGTTGTACCAGTTTTCACAGTGCTATTGGATGGTGCTTCATAGCCATACAAAGATTTTAGTTCATCGATGCACTCTTTTCGCGATAATCCACGTCGATAGTTGTGAAAAATGATCGCACGAAAATGTTCACGAGTTAATTCCATTTTTTGGCCGAGATGAGTTTTTTAATTCACTGTAAATAAAACAATTCACGATTAAATGACAAAACGTTCTGATTGATGTTATGCTAAAAAATGTCAAACTTTCCATTGTTGCCTAGGCCAGAAATATATACAGCAGCCCTCGTAATAGGCTTCTGAGCTAGTATAAGCATGCCTTCGTTTACATATTGTAATTAAATTTTCCAAACACTTGTTATGACTTCGATGGCTTTTAGTGCCTTCAGCGGATATTAGTTCTTTCGGTATCGTGTTATTTTAGGAGCGCCATTTGCTGGATTGTAGATATTTTCGACGTGATATTCATAAACTTAGAAATCTTCATCAGTGATGATACGTTTGATGAATGTAGGGGGCTCGGCTAAGGTGTCGGGCATACGTTATCGCAAAAGGTTCAGATCTTTTTGTACAAGTCTGGCAACTGACATGGTTCATACACAAAGCATTAATCAAATAGTGTTGATTCGACTCATAAAAGATGTCGATACACTTATGCCTCGTAACACTTTTCATAAGCCCTTTTTGAGATGGCCTTCAGCTCCTTCAGCGAATTTTTTTATCTCTTCGATCGACTTAAAACAGGTTCCACGGAGCGGCAATTTCAGTTCGGAAAACAAAAAAAATCACACTGAGCCAAATCTAGTTAATACTGTAGTTGATTGATTGCAATATTGGCTTTAAATTCGGTCACAATCATGGCTTGATGTGATGGTGCACTATCATAGTGTAAAATCCATTCATTGTTCTTCCACAATTCCGGCCATTTTCGCCGAATGTTCTCACGCTAACGCCTTAATATCGTCAAATAGAGTAAGGAGTTTCTTCAAAACCAATTCATGATGCACCAAATCACGAATAAAAACAATGAGCATCAGGCTCCCTCCATTTCGATGATTGTTCACTTGTTTGCATGTCAAGTTCATAGACTCATGTGTCATCGGCAGTTATAATGCACTGAATGTGGGATCGGAATTCGCACGATCAAGCATATCCAAAGATACCTCTTTTTGAAAAAAAAAAGCAGCTTCATCGGGGAGAGCTCTCTTGGCGCTCTCCCACAGAGGTGCGTGATTAAATTCTGTGTAACACTCGGTAAATCTGCGACAGAGACGTTTGAATAACATATTCACAGGTTACGAGTCATGGATCTTTGAGTATGAACCCGAGACAAAGAGGCAATCTTCCGCAAGCATTTTGAGACGACGGAGGGGATCCAAGCAGCATGCACTTCGGCTCTGACGGCTATTCCGGAGAATGCCTTCCGTGACGCCTTCAGTGTTTTTAAATTGCGCTGGCAGCACTGCATCGCCGCAGAATCAATAATTTTTTTTAAATCGTCTCAGTCCTATTACTTTCCTGACAAACCCTGTAAGGCGAAGGTTATTTTTAAAAATCGCAAACCTAAAATAGGAGGACGATCTGATATTTTGATAAACAATATAATATAACTAATACTTATTTTTTGACGTGGATAATCGAGAAAAATAAATAACTATTATCGTATCACAGTTGCCATAAATTGTACGTTTTATTCTGATTTTTAATGATTTTTTTTTTTTGCTTTGACAGAGATTAAATGTAATTTGGTATATATGTATGTATTTCCACTTATGCTTTTTCAGTTCAGTCATTCGAACCGAACATCAAATTGACATTAATATGCTCTAATTAGCAAAAGCCAATATCCGAAGTCATTTCTGTAATTAAATTACCACATCAATGAAATGGATGTGCAAAGTGTGGTCAATAAATATGTGAAATAATTTATAAATTGTTGGAGGAAAAACTTTAATTGAATAATCATTTGAGCAGACCAAAAAACTGGTGAGGCAGTGCTCAAATTAAAGGCGTGGATGCGCTAAGTTGCCGTCGACAGGCATATATACAAGTATAAGTACTGGTATAGATCTTTACTCGATATATTTGTATTTGAGCAACAATTTCGAGTTGACCACAACCGCAGCTGGGCTTTGGCACGAGTGTGCTCGTCGGTAGAATTCTTTTGTTTAATAAATATGATGGACGTATGGTAGATACGATAAGGCTAATTATGTTTTCAATATGAATAATTTATTGTTATTTTAATGTCAGAGGCGTGGCTGCAATTCATTGTATGTACACGTTGGTGCAAAGCAAATAAATAGTTACTCGTATTGGATATGAACAAGCCTATAGACGTGCCACGTCTGTAAGTTGATGAATTCCATTGTCTGTGTATGAATGATGAATATGAATTAATAATCTATCCATAGAAACTATTTATTAAAGTTTTGGTGAAAAAAAAGCTTTCCAAAGTGCGATTATGATTTATTCAAAAACCGATTGAAAGTGCCAATCATAGAAACATTTCTCAAGTGTTCAAATAATGCCAACTTTCTGACTACAATGGCAAACCGAATATAATCCAACTGGCGTAATGCCGCTTTTTCAGTGCTCATTAGTCACTTTACGCATACACTTTTGGTTATTTTCTGGCTTTCTGCTTTGGCAGTTGGTAGTCATGTTTTGACAATTAAGAGGTTAATGTGCTTTATATTGCATATCTACTTTGTTTGGTCACTTAGTTCAGAATTATACAACAATGCTGGAAAAAAACACAATACACCGGTCAGACGCCTTTCAGCCACTTCAGCATCCACGTTTGTCGAATGTACGAAATGTTTCGCACGAAGGCTAGGTACAGATGTACAAATGGAGCCAATGTATATTCATGTATATGTGTTTTAATACAACGTAATACGTAAATTCTTATCAAGCTAAAGAAATCTGTCAAAGTTGACAACAAAATCCGTTATCATATAAACAAACATGCATACGGTATATAAGACTACATGTAGGTCAATTGGAAGGCTTTATAAAGCAAGTAAAAATATAGAACTCTGAACTTATTAACCAAAAAAAAAATTATAACGGGTGATTTTTTTGAGGTTAGGATTTTCATGCATTAGTATTTGACAGATCACGTGGGATTTCAGACATGGTGTCAAAGAGAAAGATGCTCAGTATGCTTTGACATTTCATCATGAATAGACTTACTAACGAGCAACGCTTGCAAATCATTGAATTTTATTACCAAAATCAGTGTTCGGTTCGAAATGTGTTTATCGACAAATTTTGTTCAGCGATGAGGCTCATTTCTGGTTGAATGGCTACGTAAATAAGCAAAATTGCCGCATTTGGGGTGAAGAGCAACCAGAAGCCGTTCAAGAACTGCCCATGCATCCCGAAAAATGCACTGTTTGGTGTGGTTTGTACGCTGGTGGAATCATTGGACCGTATTTTTTCAAAGATGCTGTTGGACGCAACGTTACGGTGAATGGCGATCGCTATCGTTCGATGCTAACAAACTTTTTGTTGCCAAAAATGGAAGAACTGAACTTGGTTGACATGTGGTTTCAACAAGATGGCGCTACATGCCACACAGCTCGCGATTCTATGGCCATTTTGAGGGAAAACTTCGGACAACAATTCATCTCAAGAAATGGACCCGTAAGTTGGCCACCAAGATCATGCGATTTAACGCCTTTAGACTATTTTTTGTGGGGCTACGTCAAGTCTAAAGTCTACAGAAATAAGCCAGCAACTATTCCAGCTTTGGAAGACAACATTTCCGAAGAAATTCGGGCTATTCCGGCCGAAATGCTCGAAAAAGTTGCCCAAATTGGACTTTCCGAATGGACCACCTAAGACGCAGCCGCGGTCAACATTTAAATGAAATTATCTTCAAAAAGTAAATGTCATGAACCAATCTAACGTTTCAAATAAAGAACCGATGAGATTTTGCAAATTTTATGCGTTTTTTTTAAAAAAAGTTATCAAGCTCTTAAAAAATCACCCTTTATTTAATTCTTAATCGCATTGTTATTAAAAGACTGAAAAGTAAATAATATTGTATTATTAGAAATGATGTGACAAGCACCTTTAAAACTAATAACTTCTTCTGTGTTGAGGGGCTTTGAAAGAAGATATTTTAAATACATTTTTAATGACAATATTGTTATTGAATAACCTCGAGCTGAACAAAATCGAACCTTCCTAAGGTAGTATCATAATTTGAAAATTTTTTCAAATGTCAAATTTGATCCGGACCCTGCAATTCGCTACATGTTACATGTTGGACAAGATCAGGGTTTCTTGGTACGAACTTAGCATTAACACGCCAAAATAGGTGGTTGGACCACTTGGCGCGCTTTTCTGAACTCTTTGTGGCATGCATATATGTACATTACGGGTTTTCAATAAGAGCGCTACAAATTTTTTTTAGTAAAACAAAAATGGTTGGGGATATCAATGAAATTATGTATTCCTGTGAAAGAAAGTTCGATGCCATTATGTATGGAACTCGATTTCTTTTGCATAGTCACCACGTCGACGCTTGCAGAAGTCCAGACGCTGAACCCAATTTTCGACGGTTTTCAAACATAAATCGGCCGATACTGCTGCAATTTCACGTTCGATATTCATACGAAGTTCATCAATCGTCGCTGGCTTGTTGACAAAGACCATATTCGGGATGCAATTGTGACTAATGAAGTACGAGTGGATTGCTGCCTAAGCAATAACGCATATTTTGCCTATTGACAAAGCCATTCAGCCAGAAGCCTCATCGCCAAAGATGATTTTTCGATGAAAATCCGGATCATTTTCAAGTTGTTGCTCAGCCCAATTTACGAACATACGACGAGTCTGGTGGTCAAGCGGCTTCAGTTCTTGCGTCAATTTGATCTTGTAAGAATGTAGGCAAGATCTTTTCGGAAAATTCGCTACAACGACGTCACAGAGATGCCCAACGCTTGAGAACGTTGTGTGAAAGCCTGATTTGGGTCTTCCTCAATTAATGGGCTAGCGGCAGCAATATTCTCGACACTACGGTCATTTCTTTGTCTGGCACTGGCACGGAAACATTTTGTGTTGTGCCTGTGGATTAATATTTTTCCACTAGACCCTCAATAGTTGATCTGACAGGACGATTGTGACGACCTTAAATTGGACGGAGCGCTTTTAAAGTTAAGGCCACTGACTCTGAATTTGGATAGTAAATTTTAATAATTTCGATTCGTTGTTGGATCGTATATCTTTCCATGATAAAATGGCAAATCTTACTGAAGAGAAATGTCAAAAGATCGGGGAAAAATATGGCGTTGTTTCTGAAAGATTTTGAACGGGCTGGGATTCCATAGGAAACACAAAATTTTTAATTTGTTATTTGTCTTTTATGTGGTAAAAATCGCCCGACAAACTTTTCGCGTCATGAATAAACGACTGCCAAATGCAAACTTATTCATATGCATATGGAGATCAAGCTTGCACAAACATGAAAATTATAACTTCAAAAAGCTCATTACTTTGCGGTAACTGTTTTGTATTATAAATATACATATGTTTTTCAGATAAAAGTTTTACATATATTCTACGTTGTACATATGTAGACTGGTTTCAAAGCGTTAAAATGTGCACACAATGCAGTTTGTTTGCGAATATGCACATACACGTACTGCGCAATATTACTAACATCTATATACACTAATGGCAAATGATTGGGAAACACATTTGAGAATATTTGCGAAATAAACTTGGCTTCTCAGCTGATTACATCATTCAAACTCCACAAACCCCAAAAAAGGTTAGACACGCTCACACCCAAATTCCTTTCGGTTTTATCATACCAAAATTTCATTTAGCAAAAATAATTTTTGGTGTTGACTCACATTCAGCGCCGACCGCAGTGTTTTTACAGCATAAATCATAAAAAACTGATAATAACTTTGCAACAAGTGCTGAAAATAAATAACTTTTTATGGAGAAAGCAAAGGAATCCAGTTCATTTGTTATCTGGAAGAGGTTTTTTTTGTTTACTCGGGGCACATTGCGTATACGTAAATAGAAACTCCACCCTTTTTAGTTTATATCGGTTTTCAGTTTTGCATTATGTGTGTATGTTTCTACCCAATATACATATCTATTATCGTATTTGCTTACTTTAGCTTGAGTGACCACAAACCGATTCATTGTCATTAATGCGATATGTTATCATATCTAAGTATATGTAACACCTCTTAAGTGTAATTTTTTCTGTTCTCACCAACATTTTCCCAGAACAAGTGAATGACTATAGCAGAAAAATGCAAAGGAACTCCTATAACCATAGCACATTTAATAAAATAAATTGCATATTTTATAGCAATAAAAATTGATTAGCAAATGGCAACCAATAACAGCTGAGTTACTATCGGCTATCGATTTTAATTTGACCTGAAATCAGTTATTATTGATAACTTAATTCGAATTAGGATTTATTCTAGAATTAGGGCAAAAATTGGTGACTGTCGCTGGATTTAATACTAACAATTTAAAAATAACTTAAAATTAATAATTATTATTACAGTTATTATGATGAGAAAACATTGTAAAATACATACATATAAACTAATATAAAAGCTCATGAGCACAGAAAAATTAGAAAAGCAAAATAAAATTATATATTTTTGTATTAAACAATTGAAATTTCATGCTGTGCAAAGCTCAATCATTTCTAAGCATCGACTACTCATGCATAAAAGCAATGAGCACTGCAGTCTATTCTGTACAATTTAGATACATATGTTGTATGTACATATGTATTTAGCATATACACTTTAGACTTACATACATACATACATACATATGTACCTACAGAACTACGAGCAATCACTATTATTTTTTATTGTATTTTATTACCATTTACACAGTTTCTTTACTGCTTGAAATGCATCAAATTGAATTGATTTGAATTTTTACACATTGACACAGTTTCCATTGCCATTTACTTACATATACATTCATACGTATGCATGTAAGTATATCTAGACACACCGCTCTAAGCTCACATTGCATATAAAAACCTATTAGACACCTCAGTTTTACATATGTATATATTTTTTATGTGCATACATACATACATTCATACGATTTTATATTTACAAAGACAGCACATTGTTGATCGCGTGACACCTTTGCTCCATTCCCCCCCATTCCTTCATTATGCTGAAAAGGCATTAGTTGATTTCCATAAAAATGCGTAGACACAATTGAACTTTACGTACAAATATACCATATATAAATAACGCATACATATCAACATAGTTGATATTTCCATTGATCTTTTCGACGCGCTAAATTTCGCACAAATCGATTTTATTTAACCCTTAACTTACTAGCAATAAATGCTGATTAAAAAGGACTTTCAATTTAATAAAATATTCATACGAGTATACTGCTGTTTACATACATACATACTAGTAACGGGTTTTTCAAAAAGAGCGCTACAAAAGTTTTCAGATAAGACAAAAATGGTTTGAGATATCAATGAAATTATTTATTCCTGTGAAAGTACATTCGATGCCTTTATATAATATATGGAACTCGATTTCTTTTGCAAGACCACAGGGCACACTTGCTTAAGTCCAGACGCTGAACCCAGTTTTCAATAATCGTTGTTGGTTTTCAATAATTCGATTGTGACATTTGCTGTGTAGCTTCTAGCGCCGTACTGTTGAAACCACATATTGCCTGAGTCTGTATCATCCAATTTGGGCCAAAAATATTCTGTTATCATTGAACGGTAGCGATTCTCATTCACGTTAACGTGCCAGTTTTGATCATTACGGAAGAAGTACGGCCCAATGACGCCGCCGGCCCATAAATGATATCAAACCGTAATTTTTTCAGGCTTCAATGGTGACTCATGGGGTACGTGTGGATTGCTGCTTGACCAATAACGCCTGCATTGCTTATTGACGAAGCCGTTCAGCTAGAAATTAGCCTCATTGCCGAAGATGAGTTTTCGATGAAAGTTCGGATCATTTTCATGTTGTTGCTCAGCCCAATTCACGATTTCATAGACTCGAGTTGGATCAAATAGTTTAGAAAGTATTAAAATGTTTAGAATTTCTTAATTTTTAGAACCTTTACAGGAAGTTCTAACATGTTCTTGGTATATTTTACTCTGTCAAAAATATACGGAAGCTCATTGTAGCCAAGTCCACCTTTTCACATTACACTGCTAATTGCTTAAGTCTCTTCGGATTCGCATATTCTGCTTCACCGATTGTTTAACTTTGAAAAACTAACTGTAACGTTTTATTTATTTGTACACTTAATTAGAGAATAACTAATTTTTACGCTGATTTCAATAACACTTATTGCTATTTGTCTTTCTTTTTAGGATTTCAATGAGCAGTGTCCATATTCGCTCTCACCAGTCAGCACAAAGAGTCAGAAGCTATTGCGTTCACCACGAAAAGCAACCAGAAAAATATCGCGTATACCCTTTAAGGTAAATTTTTGAGTAAACAATATCTATGATTTACGAATGCGAAATATGTATGAATTTTACAGGTGTTAGATGCGCCAGAGTTGCAAGATGATTTCTATTTGAATTTGGTCGATTGGTCGTCTCAAAATGTGCTCGCTGTCGGACTGGGCAGCTGTGTTTATCTGTGGAGCGCATGTACTAGTCAAGTACGTATGATAATAGTAATTTCAATGAGTATTAAAAAAACAAGTTTCTGTACATCTCATGCTGTCGAAACGAGCTATTGCTTGCTTACGACTATTATAAAAACTTTGTCATTGCTACTATGTAGTTTCAATCAGTCAAATTGATGTGCAATTTGAACTTTCAATTTACAGGTAACACGCCTATGCGACCTTAACACCGATTCGAATACCGTGACATCAGTGTCATGGAATGAGCGTGGCAATTTGGTGGCGGTGGGTACACATCACGGCTTCGTCACCGTTTGGGATGTGGCTGCTAGTAAACAGGTGCGTGCGCTAACAAGCTTAATACTACATAAATAATGCCAAAACACGATTATGAACAGTTTACTGAAGCATTAATTTTTTTTAGATCAATAAATTGACTGGGCATTCTGCACGAGTGGGCGCTTTAGCGTGGAATGGTGAAATTTTGTCCAGTGGTTCGCGTGATCGTTTAATTATTCAGCGGGACACACGCACACCAGCGCAACAATCGGAACGTCGTTTGGCTGGCCATCGACAAGAGGTTTGTGGTCTCAAATGGTCGCCGGACAATCAATATCTGGCAAGCGGTGGTAATGACAACCGTCTCTATGTGTGGAATCAACATTCGCTCAACCCCGTGCAATCGTATACGGAACATACGGCTGCGGTAAAAGCGATTGCCTGGTCACCACACCATCATGGTCTCTTGGCTAGTGGTGGCGGCACCGCCGATCGTTGCATTCGATTTTGGAACACTTTAACCGGCCAGCCAATGCAGTGCGTCGACACTGGTTCACAAGTGTGCAATTTGGCATGGTCGAAACACTCATCCGAGCTGGTATCAACACATGGTTACTCGCAAAATCAAATATTGGTTTGGAAATATCCATCACTAACGCAAGTGGCCAAACTAACGGGTCACTCATATCGCGTACTATATTTGGCACTAAGCCCGGATGGTGAGGCAATCGTGACAGGAGCTGGTGATGAGACGCTACGCTTTTGGAATGTCTTTAGTAAAGCGCGCAGTCAAAAGGAGAATAAATCTGTACTGAACTTATTTACCAATATAAGATAAATTTCTGCTGGCAAGTAGGATAATAGGTTGGAGTTAAAAATTTTGCTTGTTTATTGAGCACATTTATAGCTAATACTAAAAATTAATTAACGCTAAAAATTGCAATTAAACATTAGAAAATGCGCAGTTAAAATTAAAAATATACAAAATTCAACGTAAAAATTATAAAATATATTTTTGAGAATAACTGAGAGCTTAGAGGAAACGCAATTTTTTCTCTAATGAAGCAAATTTTTCTTTCGACTGCATATATAATTTATTTACATGAACAATTCTACACAAATTATATAAAAATGATGTTTGTTTTATATTTAATAACAACTTTTGTCAATATTATTTATAAAACAAACTTTTTGTTGATATTTTTTATGTGCCGGTCACGTGTTTACTTATTATGCATGTTTGAAAGCACTATAAAAATCATTTACATGTTAAAAGTACTTAAAAAGTATCAGAATTTGCTTCATTACTAGAAATAAGCGCATAATAAGTAATTCGCTACTTGAAATAAAAGTGCACTGTGCAAAGTCAACAAAACACCATATTGTTTATCGGTTCTTGTGCTATGAATGAGGCCGATTATTCTTTAAGAGAGCTTTATTGCGATGTAAGATGTATTACACATTAAGCCATTTTCACATCAATCAATGGTGTCTTAAAAAAAATTGAATTCCTAAGCAAAGCAATAGGCAAATGGCTTTGCACAGTAAACATTTTATTGAAATCTTAAATTGATTACGAATAGTAATTATACAATGTTTAAAAGTCAAAAATAAATTGTAATTTGACTTGGCATTAGAAACTACACACTCAAAGAACGTGCAATGTTAAAATACATTATCTCCGTTTTTGAAGATAATTATAAACTCAAAGCAAATTTCTTTATATACAATACTATATATATTTTTTGTATGAAACTTGCGGTATTTTTGACAAAACAATGCAGTTTTCAAATTGGAATTGTATTATATGCAAAATTTAAATATTGCAAGCGTTAAATTTACAGTCAATGTTTATATTTTTAATTATATTATTTTGAATTGCATTTATTGGCTTATAACAAATACATATTTATATATTATAGAGATTCTATAATATTTCACTAAAATGTCCGTTTGAGAGGCATGCATCATCATTAATGCTAGCTTTTTTGTCAATCACTATAAATAAGTAATTAATTGTAAATTGTAATTAAGAATTTGAAAACTTCTAATACAAACGGAGTTGTTGTAACCGCTTTTACCAAATGAATTCCTACATGAAAGTGAGTTTTTCGTTTGCTAGAAGAGTTTGATGTTAGACACTCTGGTGAGAACTTGCGTGTAGGCATGCAAACGCACTGATAACATAGAAATAGCATAACTATTATAACGAATATATTTAGACAACTTATTTATAAAATTACATTGAGAAGTGTGTAGGCTTGTAAATAAAATACAAAATGATATTTCAATTGTCTTTAAAAATATTAGTCCAAAAACTAAATAATAATATTGCAAAATTGAAATAATAATTTCGTTATAAGAAAACAAGCTAATAGCAAAGAGAAAGAGAAGAGAATATATGGGAAAATTGTGTATTTCACAAGCATTTCTTTTCAAATGACTTCCTAAGGCCAACAATATGTGGTAACTCTCATTTTTGCATCACTTCTATATATTGCATATTATGCAATTTCAAAAAAATATATGTGACTAATATAATTGCTTAATTTTGTTGATTTTATTTTTACGGTATTCTTTACTTTGTTTAAATTTCTTAAAGAAAAATATTCACATCATTTCATGTTCCCATTATATTTCACTATATTTTGTTATTAATTTTTAACATTTTTTATTTTTATATCAATTTGGCATTGCTGGCTTGTAAGAGGCATAGTTAGCAATACATTTTAATTCTATTTAGCTAATTCTACATCCAATTTCATATCGACCACTTTAAATTGTAAATTAATTCATAATCTCGTAAATATGTTAAATGCTAGCCATGCCTCTTCAGCACACATATATTAATACTACTATTAAATAGCTTATTTTTTCTCAATATGTATAAAAGTATTTAGATATTTTGTACATATACAGGTCATACCTGGATCATAGTCACTATATGCTATAATAACGAGTTTGTATGTACATTGATTGAATAATTGAGCTGGATTTATAATTGTATTGTAATGATGCTAATATTTAATTGAATGAAAAATAAATTTAAAATACAATAAATTAAAGTATTTTGTATTTAATAAAATAATATTATGTCCAGTATTGCACTAAATAAATGTTTATAGTTCGGCATTGCATCTAATAACAAGATACGTATGGTACTCTAGATTTCCAAAATTATTAAAAACGCTGACAGCTTTTCTTTTGATGTCGATCTGCAAAATTGTCTAGTGGGGCAATATTTAGGTATGTTGTGCGTTAATAACTTGGAGCGAACTGTGGTGAAAACTTCAGTGTGCTGAATAAATACATATTAGTTTTCCTCCACAAATTAAACTTTTTAATGACAATAGATACAATGGAAGCAATAGAAACGGAAGATTCAGTCCTAAATTAACGTATATATACAAATGTCTTAATTGAGGAAGGCAAAGCAATTCGTATATCATGGATGGGTTGTTCAATGTTGACTTCTACTTAAAGAGGGTCTGGTTTATTGCTAAAGACCAATGACTTCAAAAAAAGAATTGTTTCAATGGTGTCAAATCAAAACTTCTTGGAGGCCATTAAATGTCAAATTTCGTGAAATAATCGAATCTTCAAACTTTTCTCCCAGTCCGTTTTGTTGGAACCAGTTGTTTTCAAGATCAACTTCTTCCAATTGCGGCCATAAAAAGTTGGTTGTCATCGATCTTTACCGCTCTCCAGCTTCAATTCGAAAGTAGTACGGGCCGATGATTCTATCAGACCAAAAATCACACCAAACTGTAAAATTAGGTGAATGCAATGGTTGTTCATGAATAATTTGTGAATTTCCTTCGCACCAGAATCGACAGGTTTGTTACATTATCAGATAACAGCGAGCCTAATCGGAGAAGGTGGTTGTTTTAAAAAACTCGTTAGCGCTTTCAAGTTGTTCAAGGCAAAGTCAATAGATTCGCGACGTTTACGGTGGTCCAATGGCTTCAGTCTTGAGTGTGAACAAATTTATAAAATTACAGATCATGACATATTAAAAATAGCCGAAACAACACTTAGAAATCATTTCAACCCTATTGGAAAACCCGGTATATTGGTGTATTTATTCATGTACAGCGGCAACACTTGCTTTGGCTAACTTTGACAGTCGATCCATGCGATGCGATCTCAGCTGTTGTATTCAGATAACTTATCAATGCATTCTTGTTAGTGGCCTGTAGAAATATGAATTGGTGTGCAATCAGTGATCTCTAATATTAAAAATAAACAGTTTTTTTTTTTTAAATAAGTGGTGGTTTAAATTCTAATAATTATTTAGAGGTAAATTATGCACTAATACAAACAGGGTAAGTTAAAACTTGTTGATATGCATACATTAATGGTCTTCTACGTGACGATATTCCTTTGTATATGGTATTTCCCCATGCCATGCATTCATATGCATTTTATATTTTTACGCGTTTAACTTGCGATGCATTTTTTTTTATTTAAAATTAAATTTCTAAAAAATTATGACACAAACAACAAATAATTACTATAGAAGGTTGGCTTTCGAATAAGAGCGTTCAACAAAACTCACTGAATCTATTATTTTGTATTTGTAAAAGTATAAAACAATCTTTTTTAATAATATCGTCCAAAACTGCGAAAACCTAATGTTGTCTAACCAGCATTCACCCATGTATTTAATGATTTCCGTTTATCTTTTGAACTCTTCACTGTACACATTCGATCGGTATAAAATTGGTTGAAAGCATTTTGTTTACTAAAATATTTCAAACATTACAAAATATTTACTATTTACTCTTCCAAAAATTGTAAGGTTATACGTATGTATATATCACTCTTATTTGTTGAATTTTATTTGTTTTTTTTTTTATTTTTTTTTATGTGCGTATATAATTTAATTTTTTAGATATTTTAAAAAATACTGGTTTTACTAATTTTCAATTTAAAGAATCGAAATCATTGCAGATATATTAACATAGATATACATATGTATACATGCATGTATGTACATATGCATGTAATATTAAAATAACTAGATAGTGTTCCGCATAGATATATGTATAGTACATACATACATATGTATGTATATAAAATTCTCAAAAATATTGCAAGCTAGTAGATGTCGATTAGATGTGGACTGAATGAGCACGTAAGAGTGATTAGCATTTTAATATTTGCCCTAGACTAATAGTAAAGTTAATATGCATTTACTTAAATCTATTTTTTTATTTATGTAAATGTTTGAGTATATTACATTTGGACTTATATGTATATGTATATAATAAGTACATGGTTTATATATACACATGCACATAAATTTGACTAAATTACAGTCCTAGTCTTCTTAAGCTAATATTACTTCCAAATATTCTGAAATGCTGGTTCAACAATTTTGCCAACACCAATTAAAAGTACTGTTACACCAAAGTTGGTCTCATTTAACTGGTAAAAAGACTTTTATTATTTATTATGGCATTAGCAACTTTATATACATATGCATGTATATTTGGCCAATAAAGATTAAACTTAAGCACTTTAATATCTCAAATGGTTTCCCTTATTATGTATTATATTTCAGCTGTCAGTTTCCATTGAGGCGGTGTGTTGACCTATCGAATTCGCGGAGTATTTTGCAGTGTAATATGAAGTTGTTGACGATAATCACACTGTTCGTGCCACTCATTAGTGCCGATATATTCCCGTTATCCATTATCCACATTAATGATTTTCACGCAAGGTAAATGTTGAAGTAAATTCTAGATATTTTTACAAAAAAAAAAATTCAAGAACTCTATGACTAAGGCCTCAAATGGTTTTTATAAGCAAGTGATCGTTTCGCAAAAGTTAACAAAAAGTAACAATTGTGTAATTAGGATACAAGTAGTTTCCCACTGAATAAAATTTGCTACATAGAACCGTTTCCAAAATACGCTGGCAAGGAAAAGCTCGCTAAATTTAGTGGTAAGAAAAGTAAAATTTTGGTTATAAGAAATTGGTAATGTAGATTAGCCATTTTCGATTTTAGATTATAGTGACTACTTCGTCCGCAAGCCAGTATTTTATTATATCAAATTTTATATATCACATTTTATTAATTTTATAAATTTGTATGTATTCAAGAATAGATTATTGCTTAGTGTAACCCATGAAAAATTTGGCGATTTTCATGCATTTTCTTAAAAGAAAGTAGTCGATTCGAATTCGAAACATTCGAATTTCTTTGGGCACAATAAGGTATATTTTCAGCTATATTTTAAGATTTTTACAAAAATATTGAAAAATAACGGAGTTTAGTGCTGTCTTCCGAGGTGCCAAAAAAGGTGCCCCAATTGCTGACATGATTCCGGCCGAATGAGTAGTTGAAACAAAAAAATTAAAAAAGTTTATTAAACTAAAAGATATTTCCTATACAATGACCTAGGTTTTTTTAAAAATATCAAAAATTAACACAATGGCGTAATTAAAAAAAAATTTTAGTTTTTTTAGGTAAAAAATTGTCGTTTTTTTTAATGCCATTTTCAACTAATCAAAAAGATCGTAGGTCATTGTATAGTAAATGTATTAAACAATACTCAGTTTTAATTTGAAGTCGAACGGTTAATTTTTCGTTGAGTTATGATGTCAATAATTTTGAAAAATGTTTAAAATTTCAACTATCGTATTTATGCAAGCGAGCGGTCGCTCTTTAGAACGCTGCCATTCAAAACTTATTCAATATACGACTTTGCCTACCTTTCACAAGATATTTTTGGAAATATAAACTATCGAAAAAGCAAAAACAATTTTTTTTAAGTGTCATTGTTTTTAAGTTAGCTCTAATTGCTTGTTTGTTACCAAATTAAGAAAAATACCATTATCTTCAGCTTGATAAACGTCACGTGCCATTGGAACTTACATATATATTTTTATGTTCGTTTGTATCTGTGTATTAATAAAAGCGAGATAATTGTGTGCGATATCTCGATATTAGTGTTGTTAAAAGTCACCGCTTAAAGAATACATAATTTGTATTTCCAAACTTAATTCAAAATATGTATATTTGCGCTAAATATTCCATATAGTTACATATATATTTTTTAATGTTTGACTTTAATAATTTCATACTAACATTTTAAAATAACATTTAACATATTTTTGAGTTACCAACCTTCAATTCAATCAGTGTATCTTTAAACGAGATTTTCTCAAAAATCCTCTTTTTTAGGCGTTTGTACTAGTTGTGACCCTTAATACACTTTAAAAATCTATGCAGTCCGTAGGTAGGTAGGAGTGCAGGCCTATCGGGCTCAATAAGAACTTTATTCTTCTTTCTCTATTTAACAATTCGTTGAACTATCCTTTATACGTGAATATATACATATATGTATATAAATCCATTTTGCGTAAAGAATTACGTACAGTTGTACTGGCAAAATTATTTCAATTTGTAGTATCGAGAGAGCGTTATTGATTCTTATATCATGTTATATAAAATGCTTTAGCTTGAAATTGAGTTGAGTGCTATCACTATAACTTTGAGTAATTTGCCATATAACCAATAAATGATAAATTAGTAATGGACTCACTTAAATTCGTGTATATTATTCTAAACGAATATACCAAAATCGTTAGCCAGTAGTTTTTCCTTTATGACTAATGATTTACAAAGCAATTAAGAAGTATAACAACCAGATAAGATTTGATTTTAACATAAAGAAAGTCGTTCCAAATCATTATATACATACGTATACTATATACACAGATGTCTTAGACTTAAGAAAAGTATATAAATTGTTCTTCCACGTAGAGATTTTGTGTATTGAAAGGTGAAATCCTGGTTATATCTGACTAAAATCTCTTCACTATTTCGTATATTTATTTCAACATTATTATTATATCATTAAGTATTCTATATGTTTTAAAACTGCCTGCAAAGTTTGATACAATCTCATTTCAAATTTTTGAAAATATTTTTGGATGTTAACATTGTCTGCCGAGAGCCGAGAGCTCTATACTGCTATGATGAACTTGGGCATTATATATTTTATAATTGTATCACACAGATTCGAGCCTACGGATACATCAGGCGGCACGTGTGATGCTGGCGAAGAATGCATCGGCGGCTTGGCGCGAACCATTTACACTGTAAAGCGATTACTCGAAGAACAAAAGGACCAAAATCCGGTTTACTTCAATGCAGGCGACAGTTTTCAGGGCACACTTTGGTACAATATCGGGCGTTGGAATGTGACAAGCCAGTTTCTGAATATGCTTCCCGCAGATGCTATGGTAATGCGAAATAATAATAAATAAAAATAAATATTTTACACATTATCGTTTCAAATCAACATTAAATCAGACACTCGGCAATCATGAGTTTGATCATGGCATTGAGGGTGTTGTGCCATTTCTGGAGAGCATCAATTCACCTATGTTGGTAGCAAATATGGATGCAAGAGATGAACCGGATATGCAGGGCAAATACCAAAAATCGATAATAATCGAACGTAGTAACAGGAAAATCGGTGTCATCGGCGTTATTCTCGAAACCACCTATGTAAGTAAAGTTCGCTCATTGCTCCGTGTTTGTTATTTCATAATTGCGATTTTCTTGTTGAATTAGGATTTAGCCAATACTGGTAATTTGATCTTCCAAAATGAAAGCACTGCCATACGTGAGGAAGCTCAAAAGCTGAGAGAACAGGGTGCTAATATAATTATTGCCATTACGCATTGCGGCTATGATGTGGATAAATTAATTGCACAGCATGCCGCTGATGATGTCGATGTTATAGTGGGATCCCACTCGCATACTTTCCTATATACGGGCGATAAATTACCCGGTCCAGACACGCCATATGGTCCGTATCCCACCGAAGTTGTGCACGAAAATGGTCATCGCATTTTGATTGTTCAAGCGGCAGCTTATGCGAAATATGTTGGAAATATAACAGTATACTTCGATGATGATGGCAACGTGGTCGACTACTCGGGTGCACCGATTTATATGGGATCCAGTGTGCCAGAGGGTGAGTACACATTCTTTTGTAGTGTATTCGAATTAGCCAAATCATTTCATTTAAATTACTAACATTATTATATACTTCTGCAACTAGTAAAAATGCTATTGTAGAAGTTGAAATTCTTGGAAATTTGCTTAATTCGAATAATTACTGTTACACTAAATTAAACCCGTTTAACATAACCTCCTATTTACTCTTGTAATGTACTTTTATTCACATATTATCTGAAACGATTCTGTAGATACAAATTTTTATTTTCTAGAAAATTCAGATTTTACTAAAATTATATACATCAAACTCCATTTTAAAGTATTACTAATCCTCTCTCGCACGTCTTGTAGTATAGAATAAAGCCTTTTTATATTAACAGTATTCGTAAAACTGTAGTGCATGTGTATGGTAAAAAGGTATAGTGAACTAATACAACAACATATACAAATATATATGTATATAGTGATATTGAATATATATATAGTATATTTATTTAAAAAAAAATGTGTTAACTGCATGCTTCCTCAAGGGCTAATAAGCTAAACGGTAAATTATTATGTTACTTATTTTAAAATATAAGTCATAACATTCGTTCAATCATTCGCAGACTCCGACATTGTTGAAGCTATGAAGCCATGGCAAGAGATCATTGATGCGCAGGGTTCGGTAGTTGTTGGTGAGACAAAGGTCGAATTGGCAATGTCAACATGCAGCGATTCTGAGTGCAATTTGGGAAATTATTTCTGTGATGCAATGATTCATGCTGTAAGTGTGCTACAATTATTATATAATATTCTCGAATTCAACCAGATTTGCCTATGTGTAGTTTGCTGGTTTAACTCCGTATTCGGAAATGCCATGGTCAAATGTTTCTATTGGCCTGATAAATACAGGCGGTCTACGAGTGCCGCTTAGGAAAGGAAGTATGTGCGATTTTTTTTATTACTCGCATACCATATTTCTAAATAATTGCAATAACAAATTTTCTACTTAAAGCTCTAACATATGCGCATTTGGTCACAATGTCTCCATTCGAAAATGTACTGACCGCCTTCAATTTACCGGGGCATAAGCTCTTAGAAGCATTGGAATTTAGTGTGCAACCGATAGATTTAAAGAGTAATACCACAAACTCTCCAATTTATATGCAAGTAGCTGGTTTAAAAATCACGTATAATTACAATAATCCCGTTGGAGAACGAGTGGTTGATATCAAGGTACGCTGTGCAGATTGTGCCATTCCAGTTTATGAGGATTTCGATTCGCGGAAAATTTATCGCATCGTGGCACCAGATTTTCTAGCTGAAGGAGGAGGTGGTTTCACCATGTTCAGGGATTATGGTTCGGATTGGCAGTTAGTAAACATTGTTATATGTAATTGTCCACTATAAATAATATTAAATATTTTTGTGGTAATTATAGGAAGGAAATGACAGATATCGATGCGCTCTTATCGTTCACCCGTAATACCAGTCCAATATATATCGGAAGAGAGAAACGTATATCGGTATTGGGATAACAAACAACATTTCTATATCGAATTCCATTTTAGCATAAATTTGTTTATAATAACTAGAAATATATTATAAATTTTTAATAAATTCAGTGATTTTAATAGAATGACTTTAATATTCGCCAAAAAAATGGCAATAAAACTAAAACGAACTTATTAAGGACTTCGTAGTGATGAAATTTTTGGAAACTCTTAAAATGTCGCGCGGCACGTTGTTCAATTCATTATCATTATTTTTTGATAAATTAAAGGGGTTGATTAAATTTCTAAACTCTACAAATACCTCTTCTAATTCAATTACTTAGAACGTTTTAATTTTATAAAATAAATTTTTTGTTAGATTATTACTAAATTAGTATTATTATCTGTACAATTAATGCATTCAGACCCAGAAACTGCGGCTGCAATTGTACCTATTAAAGAGGAGATGGATAAGGTAGGGGCAGTTGTTCAGGGTGAGACTAAAGTGGAGTTGAGAAAATCAACCTGTAGCAGTGATGAGTGCAATTTGGGAAACTTCTTTTGTGATGCTATGATACACGCTGTAAGTAATGCTAATTCACTTATAAACTCGTTCTACTTATCAACAATAAACACTTCTAGTTCACTGGCTTAACACCGTATTCGGAGGGATTGTGGTCTAACGTTTCCATTGGAATTGTAAATACCGGTGCACTGCGTGTACCCTTGTCCCCAGGAAGTAAGTAATAATAAATTTATTTTAATTTTTGGAAATAAAATTTTCTATACTTGTATTTGTAGATATTACTTATTCGCACATAGTGACGATGTCACCGTTTGAAAACAAACTCACTGCATTCAACATACCTGGTCATAAGCTAATAGAAGCATTGGAATACAGTGTTAGTCCCATTGATTTGGATAGTGGAGTTACCAGCTCCTACAGATTTATTCAAGTATCTGGCCTTAAGATAACCTACAATTATGCTAACCCAACCGGAGAAAGAGTGGTCGATATTAAAGTTCGTTGCTCCGAGTGTGATATACCTGTTTACGAGGATTTCGATTCTACAAAAATTTATCGTGTTGTCGCACCAGATTTTCTAGCAGAAGGAGGCGATGGTTTCGCAATGTTAAGAGATTATGGCTATGATTTTCAGTGAGTATATTAGTTTTGAAAAACATGATTTTTTATTATATTATCGATATTAATATTATAACAGAAAAGAGATGTCCGACTTGGATGCTCTGCTTTCATACACAACTCAAGTAACTCCAATTTTCATCGGAAAGGAAAAACGTATTACTGTACTACGGAAGTAATGTAAATGCTAAATTCTTACTGTTGATGGAGCAAATTTGATATTGAAATTAAAATAATAACAAATAAACAACATAAATGTTAAATTAATAAAAAACATTAATTGTTAATTTGAGCTTTACTTTTGATCATAACCGATACTAATAAATATTAAATTATGTATAAAACTATACGCCCAAATTCTTATTATATATACATATAAGAAATTCAGAAAACATTAAAAAAAATCACAGTGTTTTTTGTTTTCATTATAATTATGTTCCTTTTAAGTAAGTAACGTTATTCATTAAACACATATAGATCAAACTCTTTATTATTCAGTCTTATTTACTTTTTTATAGTATATAATAAAATAATTAAAATGAAAACGTGATTTTTTAACTTAATAATAAACACTTTACAATAAAACCCGAGGAAATAATTCGAAACATTTTTTTAGATGAGGAAGTTTTAAAGCTGAGACAAATTTGGGCTACTAATATCACTACTGAGGGCAATGTTGTTGTTGGAACTTCCAGAGTAACATTACCAAATTATAACTGTGCTCATTCTGAGTGCAATATCGGAAATTTATACACTGACGCTATTTTGCATGCGGTAAGTGGGGGAATGAATCATGAAATTTACAGTTAACGGTTAACATTCTTACTTAAAGTTTTTACGCTTGGAGCCATACAACACAAATAAATGGGCCAATGCCTCAATAGCTATAACAACTAGTGCTGAAATGCGTGCTTCCATTCGACGTGGCAGTAAGAACCAATCTCCAAGTTTTTGCATAAAATAAAAATAATAACAATTGTTAAATTTTATAGACGTTACTTACAAAGAAGCTTTTGAACTTTGCTCGTACGAAGGTGACCTTATAGCATTTGAATTGACTGGTAAATATTTGCTGGAAGCTCTAGAGTACAGTGTCTCATCAATTGATCTAGAAAACAATGTCAACGAGACTTATAAGTTTTTACATAGTTCAGGCATTAGAGTGACGTACGATCTTCGGGCTGCCAAAGAAAATCGAGTTGTGAGTGCAGAAGTGCGTTGTACTGACTGCGCTATTCCCTTTTATGAACCATTATCTCCAAATAAGACTTATCGTATTGTTGCTGCCAAGTATGTTGCCACCGGAGGTTATGGATATTCAATGTTTGCAAATTATGGATCATCGCGCAAGTCAGTATGAATTGTTCATTAAAATATTTAAAATACTCGACATTTGGGCTTCCTTTCAGCACACTTCCGGTGAATGAACTGACAGCTTTAATCGATTATTTCAAAGTTGAAAACCCGATAATTATGGGCTTGCAGGGACGAATTAAATTAGTACAGATAAACAAAAATTTCTAATACTATTGCATCTGTACCGATGAAAATTTAATTAAAATTAACTATTTAATTTGCTATGGCAATGTTTACTTTATATTTATGTTTTGTTGGCGAACCAATGAAGATGTTAAATTTTTCTCTCATATATATTTATAAACATATAATAATAACAGCCGGTAGCACTGATATAGAAAAAAATAACAGAAAAAGAAATGTGCAATAAATGTCAATGGAAATAATCAAAATAATCGAAATCGACCCAAGGCTCAGATCGTATACGATATCAGGCCAACGTGATGTCGAAAAAGTCAACAAAGTGAAATGAAAATTTGCGAAGTTATTTGCATCGGTATCGGACTATTATGAACTCTTTGACAACAAATAAATAGCTTTTCGTTGTATAATACGAAAAACATCAAATGTGATTAGAATAAAAATATATTAAAATATCGGTGAAGGTTTAAAATAAAGTAAGCTAAAGAATGTAGTTATTTTTATTGTCTACATACATATGTGAAAAATGCTACATAACCACAAATATGAAGATGTTTAAATCGCAGTATAAGAAAAAGTAAATCTGAAATTTATTGAAAGTTAAATATATATAATCGTAGGGTCAATATTTAGGGTTGAAGTTCTGATACGTGCGATTAAAAACAACCCATCCTATGAAAGGAAAAAAATGTGACCAAATCAAGTTGGTTGAATGTTACATTTGTTTTTGTTGTGCTACACATTTTCCAAGTGGAAGAGAAGTGGGTACAAAAGTGGCTTAGTCATACAGGATTAGGTTTATAATAACTTATAAGACATATTATGTATATTTGTTTTGGATTTAAACACCCAGTATTTATAATAAATGACGTAGGTTTATAAAAACATTTTTTATCATCAAACTTGAATACAATTTTGTTTATCTGTGGGTGTTGCGTAAATTTACGCCGTACTTTAATTACTTAACTAGGAAATTTGAAATAAGCATCTTTTTTAAAATCTTCGCATTTAAATTAAATATTATTTTATATTGGCTTTTTATGATCAGATTTTTTGTTTAATAAATTCTTTTTTTTTTAATATCTTATAACGTCTTGTCCGTATTTTTTAATATTTGACTTTGAAACATATATGAATCGTGAATATTAGTATTGCACATATGTATGTATGTATTATCTATGAATCGGTTTGCTGGTATAAAAGGTTAAATATACTTAGATTATACATTGTGGACTATATATTTGTACGCGTATTTTTAGGTTATAATGCAAATTAATCAATACCACCGACAAAGAAAACGAATTATGTTATAAATCACTTAAAATGTCAGATTAAGGAGGTATCGGAGATTCCAAAAGACCTTGTTAATTTTCAATTTATATTCAATCGCAACGTTACAAATCCCAAAATCATGAGGGTTGTTGCAATGGTCAGTGGTGGCAAAGACAGTTGCTACAATATGATGCAGTGCGTCGCAGAGGGTCATGAGATTGTGGCACTAGCAAACTTGCACCCAAAAGATCGTGGTAAGCAAAAAAATTTATATAATAGTACTCAATCTACATATATAGTAGTATACCAAATTTCGCAATATGCAATTTGCAAAAAAAGTTTCAAGCACTAAAATCTGTTTTGTAGTAATTAAATCTCAAGCTTTCAATTTGGTTACGAGAAAATACTATATATACTAATAATAATTAAACATTGTAATAGGCATATTTACCCAATTAAAATGAGTAGTCAAAGTAATATTTTTATCTACACACAATGGAAAAACGTGCTTATCAGTAATGTTGTTTGTTTTTATAAACTTAACACTTCAATTAAATAGCTCTGGCTTTGATTTGTTCAAAAATAATTCTAAGCAAATAACAAATTGCTGTGATACTAAAATTAATTAAAAATTACTTATTTAAACTTTCTTGTTAATGCAGATGAATTAGATAGCTTTATGTACCAGACCGTCGGACACATGGGCATCGAGAGTTTGGCGAAAGCAATGAGTCTACCACTTTATAGACGTGAAACCAAAGGCAAGAGTACACAAACTGGAAAACATTATGTGCCTACAGATGATGATGAAGTGGAAGATTTGTACAGTCTTTTAGAGTTGTGCAAGGTTAGTAATTTGCCTTAGGAAAATGATTCGGTTTGTAAGGTTTTAAATAAACATAAGGCAATTGATTGATTATAAAAATATGTAGAAAATTATATTCACCTTTTTGTTTGTAGTAAAATTTGGATTAGAAGATTCTATCTGCAATATTTAAGCATATACATCCTCAACATATTCGCCCACTTGTTGTGTTAGTGTGTTGTATTTAAGTATGCGCCCAATATAACTTTTGCATTGTATACAAATATTCTGCTTCTATTTTTTCATGTGACTGCTTACCCACATACAAACTAAATGAATATATTAAATAAGTGTTTTGTCACGCTCATCAAAAAAAAAAACTTCTTGCGCTGTTTGTTTACTTTTTCCATTGGATTAATTGTGTTTTATGATACTAGAATTTGAATATATGCCTGAGTACTACGTTCATTTGAAAACAACTCAGAATAAAGCATGCTTAAATAATATTTGTATAACTGTTCTCTAGTTTAAGGCATAATGTTAATTATTGAGATCAATACCAAAAAATACGCAATAGAAGTTAAAAAGAGTAAACAATTTATTTCAAACCAGAATTAGAATTTTTCAGAAAGTTCTAGATTAATGCAATAAAATATTTGTTTTTTAGAGATTCGTATTTCTAATGCATAAAAGTGTTCATGTAATTTTAGAATGAATTGCAAATTGAAGCAGTTGCTGTTGGAGCCATTCTCTCTGACTACCAAAGGGTAAGGGTCGAAAATGTTTGTAGTCGCTTAAATTTGGTATCACTGGCGTATTTATGGAGGAGAGACCAGACTGAATTGCTACAGGAAATGATTGATTGCCAAGTACATGCCATTATAATAAAGGTGAATTCTTAAACATACAATATACAACGCTTTGTCTGATTAACGAATTACCATGTAAAATTTTAAATGGGATATTTTGCGAAATTCAAATTTCATTACCCAAATAAGTGGTTATAAACACCAGAATCTCTATTTGAGATTTGTGTAAACAATAATTATTATGTCTGAGGGACTTGAAACTAAACTTATAACTTTCAAATAAAATGACATGATATTTCTTATGTTTTTAGGTAGCTGCATTAGGTTTAGTTCCTGATCGCCATTTGGGGAAATCGTTGCGCGAATTACAACCTCACCTGCTGAAAATGCGTGATAAGTATGGTTTGAATGTTTGTGGAGAGGGTGGTGAATATGAAACATTTACTTTAGACTGTCCGTTGTTTAAGCAACGAATTGTAGCGTAAGTGTATAATAATATTACTATTTATTGAATTAAGATATTAAGATACTACTAATTTTATTTTACCTCCCACAAATTAATTTAGTGAGGATGTTCAAACGATAATTAGTTCCGCGGATCCTGTATGTCCGGTCGGGTATATAAACTTCACCAAATTGTCGATGCAATCAAAAGAACCGACTCAATTCTGTGATGTTTTTGTAAAAAAGTCTCTGGACTATATAAGTGACCTAAACGAATCTACGTACAGTGACCTCAGTGACCCAGATCTCAGTGAAACTGAGCTAGAATTGATAGAGAAAGAAACCCGTTTACGTGAATCCCTAAGTCAAAATGAGTTGATGATATCGCGTAGCAATTCATTTGGACGACACTTGACTACTTCTTCATCACCTATACCAATAGTGACGAAGAGCGCTAGTGTCGATGAACCACCGACACCGTCTTCGATGTTTTCTTCTTCAGCAGCGCTGTGCGCCGCTTCACTACAAACAGCTGTCAACAGCTTTGGCGTAACGCAACCCTTGGGTAGCAGTACGGCGGCAGTGTGTGGTTCCTTATCAATGGGGATATCATCTACCGGTGCCACGGCCGGCATATCGACAGCGTTGGTAACACAACCACCTAGTCCAATGAAAATAGAGCGTGAGTTCCGTCCACTAAAAAATCAGCCAATGGCCGCATTTAATCAAAAAGGCTGGTTATGGGTGGCGGGTATACAAGGTAACAAATCTCTTCAAAAAATACGGCATGTTGTTATATATATATTTATTTTCTTTTAGGTTGCGCTGAAACTTTAGAAGAAGGAATGCATCTGGCTATGCAATCCTTGGTAGACTTAGCTGTCCAGCACAATTATGAATTAACCGATTACTGTTATATTACGCTTTACATACGTTCAATGACCGACTATCCTTTATTGAATCGTATTTATGGCCAAACAATAAATTTCCAAAATCCACCCACCCGAGTATGTGTCGAATGCCCACTACCGGAGGATTGCCATGTGATATTGGAAGCGATTGCATTTCGAATGCCCATGCGGCGTCGCCCTACGTTGTCTACAAGTGAAATAGATGGTATGTTCAACTCGGTAAAAAAATGTAACTTCAACTGTAATTATAATGTTATTTTAGGTTATATTGATGAGCACAATAATAGTGGCGATTTAACGTTAAAGCAACGCCAAACCATGCACGTACAAGGAATTTCCCATTGGGCACCAGCAAATATTGGCACTTATAGCCAATCGACTAGGGTAAGTATCTCACTAGAAAGTCAAATATTTTTATATAAATATTGCTTTTATTTTAGGTGGGCGAAATAACATATATATCGGGTCAAATTGCCCTCGTTCCTGGAAGTATGACAATTATCGAGGGTGGTATACGCCCCCAATGCAAGTTGGCTTTACGACATATTAGTCGCATAGCAAAGGCGATGAATGCTCAAGGTCAACTACGTGATGTAGTCCATGGTATCTGTTTCCTGACCCATCCAGCGTTTATAGCCGAAGCGCGTCGTCAATGGGAACGACGTACAACAAACGCTATAATGGATTATATTGTTGTGCCTGCTCTGCCACGAGAGGCTTTGGTGGAATGGCAAGTGTGGGCACATACACATAATGATCGCTTCGAATGTAAGTGTATAAATAGTTTACAGTGATATTTTTATTTAATTATTTTGTTATCGCAAACAGATGAAGAAACTGGTTGCTCCGTAAGCGATTATACCATCTCCATAAGACGACGTTGGAACTATGAAAATAATTGCGCTGCAATTGTCTGTTATGTATCTACAGGTAAGTTCAAATTACAAGTTACGTTTATCTGAAAACAAAACGTTGAATTCAATTAATTTTTCACACAGGTTTGGCCTCATCCACCACTCAGTTGACTCAATTAAGTGAGGATATACTAAGCAACCATTGCCGCCTAGCACAAAATCTTAGTGCTGAAAACCTTGACGAAATACTTACATATACTGTTAATCGATTGCTTAAAGATTATCCGATCGCCAAACGAATAGCAGACTCAACACATGTCAGCACTGGCCACACAATCGAAGCGGATGTCGTTAGTGCTACCGATGGCAATTCACATTCAACTTCTTCAATAAATAATAATGGCCAAATTAATACGAACGTCGTAGGTGGAAAGAATTCAACTGCCTTTTATATACCGGCAATTCACCTCAAAGTGTTCTATCAAGTCACTGCAGCACCGTCCGTGGAATTACTGCTTAATGCACTATATGACTTTCGGCTCAAATGCCAGGAAACCGCCAACATTGTATACACAGTTTTGCCCGCCTGTAGTTTACATAATTTTAGTACTTTTCTATCAATTTGCGGCGTTCGTCATGAATAAATGCGAGTTACTCCTTAAGACTTATTGTAATTTGTAATCTATCTATATGTGTATGTACACTTAATTGACCGAATTTGGTTATGCCTTTTGCATTATAACAACCACAGACATACTTATTAATTGTTAATACACCAAAAAACACCGCAAAAACTTTTGGGATTATTGTTGTAGTGCTAGTCCTTAGACATATGTATATATAAGTCCAGATATTTCCGGTGTTTTTAGTTTACAACAAATGTAACTAAGAAAATCCATAATTTCAGAAATTTTTTATGCATACTTTTAAATTATTATTTGTTGACAGAAATTGATAAAAATTGTTCGATAAGTTAAAAGTTTTTTTGTTTAAGTATATAATATAGTTCATCACATTAAATGCCTATCGTGCCGTTTATGTTTGGTTAATAGCTATTTTTTCACTGCTCCCGTTCAATTTTCGATTGGCTTACAACGAGTTAGAAATTCTATAAGAAAATATTTAAATTCATTTCATATTTCGTGGTCGTAAAGTTATTGTGTTTTCTTTTTGACTTTTTGCAAATTTTTGCTGCGATTAAGTGATTTTTAGCATATTTCTTATCATAATATAATATTAAAAAATAATTAACAAAGATAAAATTAATTGAAAAAACAAAAACGTCTATACTTACTCATTAATTCTTCATATATACATACATACATACAAACTTATAAAACTGGACTTAAATACCAAATATTATAACGAGATTCTATAACTCGCATGTTAAAATGTATGTCTTATTAAAATTATAAACTATTTACTATTAATTAACCTCATACCGTTTTTATTGTTAAGGCAAGATGTGCAAAATCGTAATTTCACGTCTTTGTGAATTCGGCGTGTTTACCTTATTATACATAGCACACTTACAACCGGGAAACCGCATAAAATACACAAATTTAAATAAAATGAAGTCAATCATTTAATGATAAATCTAACCGTAAAGAAACTAAGAATTGTTATCCTTGTTTTTAGTAATTTGATAAGCACTAAGTTAATAAGTGGCAAAACTAAATAAAATATACAAAAGCAAATTGCTGAAAGCGATAATATAATGAACATTTTTTATTCCTAAAATAAGTAAAATCACTAAATTTTCATACAGAATTACCTATGTATAAAATTATGATAAGCAAACTTCTTCTTTGCTGGCGTAGACACCTCTTACGCGGTTATAGCAGAGTTAACCACAGCGGTAAGGCTGATGTTTACTTTTCAATGGGGTCGTTTTTTTGAAAATCAAAAAAATTTTTAAATATCTCTTTCGTTAAATATGAACATTTAAAGTCTAGGGGAACGTATGGATTGTTTTTTCATTGCATATTATAAATTAAAAAATTGTAGGAGAAATGAAATTTCTTTAAAAAGTGGGAGTCATTTAACTTCAATTTCTAACCAACTCGCATGAAAATCTATTATTCCGCCTCCTAGGAGCATCAAGAGGACATTTCTCGACTACGTCGACGACATCGAACAGTACACCGACCGGACTTCGGACGCAACAAACTTTCGACAGGTACTGACCGCCATTCACAGTGAAGCCATCAACACCTTCACCGACTCCCTTCCCGTGAATGGCGTTCTTGGAGTCAAACCACCTCCTATTGCAGACGAAGAGCTCCAGTTGTCGCGAGAAACGCGAGTGACCCTAGCGCAACTTCGTTCTGGATACTGTAGCAGGTTAAACTCCTACCTATCCAGAATCGACCCCGATATACCTAATGTATGTCCTGCATGCAACGAGTCTCCGCATGACACTGGCCACCTCTTTGCATGCCCTACAAACCCTACCCATCTAACACCCTCCTCCCTTTGGTCCGACCCCGTCGAAACAGCACGTTTATTGGGCCTAGCGTTAGATGACCTCGACGACAACACAAACGACCCTTACCATCCTAACGGGGATTAGCAAGCCGTTAAAACAACAACAAACCCTATTATTCCTGTAGTTTAATACCATCATTTACCAATGTTCCGAATGATTCACAGCACATTAAAGTGCTAGCCTCCGAATATCTACGGAATACTTGTACCAACTTTTACTCAAGCCACATTATGCAAATACAGACAACCGGAAATCAATTCGTCTTATTATCAAAATTTCGATTAGTTTTTAAGCTATTATAATCTGTACGATCTGACGCAAGTTACTAAAAATAAGTTTTTCCTGATGCAGATATTAAACCCAATTTATGCATTCCGTTCGAGTAATTGGTACTACTGTTCCAATTTATTCCTCAAATTGTTTCCCATGGAAGTATGTAATTTACATACATATACATTTCCGTTATTGTAATTTTACAATAAGAACACGTAATCAGAAACAACTGACCCATATTATACACGTATGTAAAGTTTCTCAGTTATTGGTTGAAGTAATAGACACGTAATTAATTTAAAATATATTGTTGGTTAAAAGTTTTACGACGGGTTTATCAAATGTAAAAAATAAACAATCATTTCTTATCACACGTCAAAACATTTGAAAATTATTTGCATCACTTCCGCTGATTTGGCAGCACTTCAACAATGAAAAATAGCTTTAAATTTCGCGAACACTGGCGAAAGTTCTGTTCCATTTGTGAAAATAACTTGCGCTCTCGCACTCTCTGAACGTGGGCCAATCAAAATGCTACAAAACTGACAGCGCAACAACCAATAAGAAAATACCACGCCAAAATTATAGGAGTAAAAATAGCCGGCGACACAGAGAGAACAATCAGTTGAATTTTACACACCAGAGAATAAAGAATATAATTTAAAAGTGGGTTTGCGGAAGCATAGAAAATATAAATTCATTTTTAACTGCCAAAATAGTTAAGCTGTTACGTACAGGATACATATTTTATATAGTAATAATAAAGTAAGTATAATTAATATTTGCTGGTGGAAAATTAAGTACGTTTAATATACATTATTCAAAGTGTGTGTTCCAGTTTTGAAACAGTTTTACAAATGTGTGTATTTACTTAGTTGTATAAGCTTGCAAGTTTGCAGTTATTGTGCAAGTGACATTAGGATATAAAATTAAAATTGTTAAATTTGGCCTATAAAATGTAGAACTTTCTCCAACAATATTATTAAAACTCTGAAAATCGTCAAATCGCAACATTTCTGGAAATTTCTCGGCATATACACGAAGATTATCTATACGTGTGAAATTGGAAGAGAGAAAGAGAAATAAAGTATTGCCAACTACTGTGTCACATTTGCCAATTGGAATATCAGATGAATTTAACGCTGAGACCCTACCGAAAACATGAAATAAATTAACATAAAAAACTTAATTTAAAAGTGCCGCGAATATATGTAGTTTTAATGCAATTGCAGAAATTATAAAATATCATTCAAAAATAGAAAAGTTTAAATTCAATTCAAGTAACTAATATACTTGCAACTTTGATATTGCGATATACTCTGTATGTGAATCTTCGCTCTTTGTTAAAAGCTTGCAATGGTTTTGAATTTTTTGGTAGTTTCAGAATATATATGTACATATACTGTCTGAAAGAAAAAACGCTATCAATAGCTCTCAAAGTTATACGCCTACATTGATCACAGAAAACTCATTCTATACTATATAAGCTCAGCTTATGCTAGCAGATATGCATCCATTTACTTCGATTCCAATTCCAATTGCACATAAAGTCACTCGGCGATTATTTGTACACGTCATGCCTGTTATACTGTTAAAATATAAAGCGTGGAAGACAATAAAAAGTACACGTCAGTTACGGGATTTCACTTCTAAATGGCAAAAATTAGGTCGCCCATATTGTTTACATATTTCTGGGTCCACTTGTTTAAATAATTACCAAACTCTTTTATGCCTAATGGTATTCAATAATTTAGTTACTAACCAAATTCTCTAGAAGAGCAAATATTTTAGGTTAATCGAAAGGTTTAAATTTCTATAATGTAAATGCTGTTGAAATATTTAACTTTTTTTTTACATTTATATTCAGGCTTTGTTGATATGTTTATATCTGCTTACCGATATATTCATACATAAGTATGTATCCAACCCGTTTTAGGTTTTTGTATACCTTTGAATATAGAATATATAATATATGTACATACATATACCGAAGTCTCATGGTGGTTAATAATAAGGAACTTTTGCACATTTATACATAAGTACGTTTGTACGTCTAGAAAGCTCTCTTTTGATTTAGGTTTTATATGTTAATCTGAGTGCGCTCTAACTTTAGCGTAGAATGTAACCGGCTCCCGGCTTTTTCCTCTATAAAATTCCATTGGAAAGTGTACACGTATCAAGAAATTGTTGGTGGCAATAAAAACAAAAATTTCTAACAACTTCGGTCTTCGGTTAGTACATATGGAACTACCATGTTTTACTAATGCGGTCACGAAGTACGCGACTACTGAGTTTGAAGAGCGTATGTGTGAGAGAATTTATGGAATATTTGGGATTAGGAGACGCACTAATTTATTGTACTTTTATGTACACGTAGCACACTTCGAATTTTGATTATCAATGTCAGTCAGAATTTATAAGAACTTAGCTGTAGACGGGTCTCGTAATTTCTTTTTATAATTTTGTGTGGGTATTTAAGTACTTTAGTAGGAATTTTAGAAAGTTTTAACTGCGTTTCAATTATTTGTTATAACGTTTTTGTATTTATTTAGAAGTCATCGTCTCTAATCATACACACATATTATGGTTATTTGTATATACATAAGTAGAACATTGTGACGTAAGCAATTACATGCCAATTTCACAGTTGCTTATTGGAAGTGCTTTAACTGCTCTTACTAACCTATTACATATTTTATGACACTTTCTAAATTATTTGATTTTTCTTTTTTTTTCCAGATAATTTAATACATATAGCATAAAGACACTTCAAGATGAAGGTTTGCTTATTACTTTTGGCCGTTGTGGCCTTTGTGAGTCTCTCACATGGTGAAGAGAAAAAAGAAAAGGATAAGGACATTGGCACAGTGATTGGTATCGATTTGGGAACAACATACTCCTGGTAAGTTGTAACGAGCAATTTCTTATTTGATAATTCAGTTTAATAATTTTTTCATTTTATTGATTTCGTTTCAGTGTTGGTGTATATAAAAATGGACGTGTAGAAATTATTGCCAACGATCAAGGTAATCGTATCACACCATCTTATGTAGCATTTACTGCTGATGGTGAGCGTCTGATTGGTGATGCTGCTAAGAATCAGTTGACAACAAATCCTGAGAATACAGTATTCGATGCCAAGCGTCTCATTGGTCGTGAATGGTCAGATTCCAATGTCCAACATGATGTCAAATTCTTCCCATTCAAGGTTGTTGAAAAGAATTCAAAACCACACATCAGTGTATCCACAGCTCAAGGCAACAAAGTATTTGCCCCTGAAGAAATTTCCGCTATGGTTTTGGGTAAAATGAAGGAAACCGCTGAGGCTTATCTTGGCAAGAAAGTTACACACGCTGTGGTTACTGTGCCAGCTTATTTCAATGACGCTCAACGACAGGCCACCAAAGATGCTGGTGTCATTGCTGGTTTGAACGTGATGCGTATTATTAATGAGCCTACTGCCGCCGCTATTGCCTACGGTTTGGATAAAAAAGAAGGAGAGAAAAATGTGTTGGTATTCGATTTGGGTGGTGGTACTTTTGATGTCTCGTTGCTAACCATCGACAATGGTGTATTCGAGGTAATTGCCACCAATGGTGACACTCACTTGGGTGGTGAAGATTTCGATCAACGTGTAATGGATCACTTCATCAAATTGTACAAGAAGAAGAAGGGTAAGGACATCCGCAAAGACAACCGTGCTGTTCAGAAATTGCGTCGTGAGGTAGAGAAGGCGAAACGTGCTTTGTCTGGTTCTCACCAAGTTCGTATTGAAATCGAATCTTTCTTCGAAGGAGAAGACTTCTCAGAAACTCTAACCCGTGCTAAATTCGAAGAATTGAATATGGACTTGTTCCGCTCAACCCTAAAACCAGTCACCAAAGTTCTTGAAGATGCTGATATGAATAAGAAGGATGTACATGAAATTGTTTTGGTTGGTGGTTCTACACGTATTCCAAAAGTACAACAACTTGTCAAAGACTTCTTTAGCGGAAAGGAACCATCTCGCGGTATTAATCCTGATGAAGCTGTTGCCTATGGTGCTGCTGTTCAAGCTGGTGTACTTTCGGGCGAACAAGACACCGATGCCATTGTTTTACTTGATGTCAATCCATTGACTATGGGTATTGAAACTGTTGGTGGTGTGATGACAAAATTGATTCCTCGCAATACTGTAATCCCAACCAAGAAATCGCAAATCTTCTCCACTGCATCTGACAATCAGCATACAGTTACCATCCAAGTTTACGAAGGTGAACGTCCAATGACTAAGGATAACCATTTGCTTGGCAAATTTGATCTCACTGGCATCCCACCAGCTCCACGCGGTATTCCACAAATCGAAGTATCATTCGAAATTGACGCCAACGGTATTTTACAAGTTAGTGCCGAAGATAAGGGTACAGGCAACAAGGAAAAGATTGTCATTACTAACGATCAGAACCGTTTGACTCCTGAAGATATTGATCGCATGATCCGCGATGCCGAAAAGTTTGCCGATGATGACAAAAAACTGAAAGAGAAGGTCGAGACCCGCAACGAATTGGAATCCTACGCCTACAGTTTAAAGAACCAAATTGGCGATAAAGACAAATTGGGTGGTAAATTGAGTGATGATGAAAAGACCAAAATGGAAAGCGCAATCGATGATACCATCAAATGGATGGAACAAAACGCCGATGCGGATCCAGAAGAGTACAAGAAACAAAAGAAGGATTTGGAAGCGATTGTGCAACCCATTATTGCCAAACTGTACCAAGGAGCCGGTGGTGCACCACCAACTGAAGAAAGTGATGATGATGCGAAGGACGAGCTGTAAGGGGAGGATGGAGTAAATAATTAGTCCTTAATACATTTACTATTAATTTCATTTAGTTGTTAAAACTGATTTAGAAAATTTCAGACTGATACACTCTTAAACAAAATAAGTTTAATAAATTTCGAAGATCTAATACGAAGAAAGAATGAAACCTCTACAGTCCAGAAAAATTTAATTTTCCAACAACAACCAACCTGATTTTTTTAGTTGAACTAAATTTATACACAGCCCCTGCCCAAGTTACATCTCTTTTCCTTGTAGAGAAAGGTATTTAGCGATGTAAAACTGTAATTTATTTATTTGTTCCTTTATTTAAAAATTTCGGATGTGTCTCACATTCCATGTCAAGTCTGTCCAAAACTCGATATGTATAAAAAACGCAGTTAAATAAGTTTTGCAATTGTACATTTCTCATTCACACTCATGAATTGTAGTTGTAATGCATGGAATAAGTGATTTCATTTTATACAAAACGGCAAAATATTGTAATTGAAAAGAAGTGAACGAAACCCTTCGATTTTACGAAGAGCTTTACGACAAAAAAATAAAATAAATTAATTAAACAAAAAATAAATAATAATTTAGTGTTTTATTTTCATTAAAGACAACTGCAATATTTCGCTTTATTTTATATTAACTGTCTCAATTGATTATAAATCAACATGCTAACCGGTTTATCTCTGTTAATTCTCAAAACTGAACGAAGTGTGTGCATATTTTGCGACATTATTACCGGTTAATGACCTTACAGCTCAAGCATTTAGCACATATTCTTTTGTTTCATTCAATCGCAATTTTTAAGCTACAAAGGAAAAAACCTTAAAAATCGGGGAAACAACAGTATTTGTTAACATTTTTTTTTTATTGGCGTTATTAACAGACACATTGACACATACATACATGTTATTGGTTCGACCCCGTACTTCTTTACCGCACTTCTTCCAATAAAAACTCAATTGCATACTTTTAGGCGCGTATGCAAGTAAGTGTATTTTTAAGGCGTATCCATACATAATTTTATTTTCTACTCTTAAGCCGGTCCGTAAGCTATTTATGTCCTGAAATCCTTTTTGGTATAATTTTTTTTTAATGTGATTTATAATATAAATTCTTCTTTATTCGCTGAAATCCTTAGGTTTCTGGTGTGTGTAGAGTTTACCTTTCGGTGCGCACTAATTGAATTCGATGGCTGCTTTTTGGTTGTTTAGGAACTTCATTGTTTACGGATTTGAAACGAACGTAGTGTCAAAACGTCAAAGAGAGCGATAATATTGTTTTCATTCAAAGAGTTATTTCGACAGTCGAGGATCGAAGCGGAGCCAATTTTATATTTCAGCAAAGACTGTTAGCACTGAAGTGTTGCTTCTCAGAGTGCCCAGAAGCCGAGGAGAAAATTGATTTTCTTATATGAAAAATATAATGCTTGAGGATTGTTGCCAAGTCGTTGTCTGGAGTCGGTTTCGATTGGAAGGCAAGAGTATGTCAGTAAAAGTTAAGTGTAAGATAGGAGTTAAGTGCCTACTACCTCAACCTTTCTTTTTAAGCGATTGTCCCGTTATTGATCCATAGCGAAAGTTCGGCCGAAATAACTTAAGCACAGCGAAAATTGACGGACTCCTTCCGTGCAGTTATATTTCGATGTAGTTTTGAAGGTTTTTGAACCTTCGTTCAACGAAAGTAGTTATTTATTAACTAAAAGCACTCTGTATTGGCATAATAGTTGATAAACCAAGAAAAATAAAAAAAAACGCACAAGAGACTTTTTGTCATCGTGTAAGAAAACAATCGTAACATTCAAACATTCTTCAACTGTTGATCAACAGCAACACCAACTCAATCGACCGTCGAATATGATCGTTCCCACGACAGTCGGGTCGACTTAACCGGAACGGACGCGGATTTTTTAATCCATTCAAAGACTCAAATTGGCAGAATTCTGCCGCTACTACAACAAACATTGAATATTACATACTCACAACAGCCGGTTCTAACTCTTTTGGACCCGTAAGTAATAAACACAATAACATTACTGAATATGTTATTTCTTCCTTCCATCATCAACAATTTAGTAACATATGTATGTATGTCTATGTATATAAGTATGTAGGTCTGTTACTGAAATGCACAGCGCCAAATTTAGTGGAAGCGGGCATCGACTGCTTGCTGAATAAGCAATATTTTTTAACCGTCACTAGTCTATTACAAGTCGCTTAATATGCATGTATTGGTAGGAACATACATACATACTATTAACCGTTGTTGGTATTGTAGCACTTCGTATTTTATTTTATGGTATTTCATTTACAAACTTCATTTATACTTAATTACAATTTATTGTAATTGTTGCTTACGGATAGTAAAAAGGCTAAATATTTTATTAAAATTTACTAAATATAAATGTTTTAGTATTAACCAGGCAAACGAATATGATTTGCTTGATCCAAATGTATGTATGTATGTACGTATGTTTTTGTAAGTGTTTGTGTGTATATTGTATATATGTATGTATATTTTTTTTCTAAAAAATAATTCTAGTGCTGCTTTTCAATCGACATACTAATTTTCAAACATTTAAGTTGTACGCAACGAAAACCGGAAATGTTGTTTTGCACGTCTATTTAGCGCTTCCGTTGACTTCAATTTTGTTTAGTGTGTTTATGTTTGTATTTTGTTACTTTTATTGTAAATATTTAAAATGGAAATGTGTGTGAAATGAATAAAAAGGTACGATATTGACTCGCTTTATTATCCATCACCCCAACACCGCCTGCCTGCATATCATATTTTGCATTTTTGCATACATAGGTATTTGCCCGATTGTGGCCAATCTCAATATTTGCGTATGATAAATTTATTCCTGTTTCAGATTTAGATACGCCTGTTCCCCCATGTTGTTAGTGTTACTTTCTTCCTCGTCTTTCTGTTGAGTCCGCTGTAGCCAAACATTTGTTTTATTGCACGTACAGAGACACAGACAGATTTAACGAGAATATTGTTTTAAGAGGAAAAAGAAATCAAAAGAAAAAAGAAAATTTATAAAGATAAATTGCATGTAATAATTTTTTTTTATAATTTAATAAAAGTCTATAGACACAACAAAATTGATGAATATTAGGAAGAACAACAAATAGCACAGCACCTACGTTTGCAAGTGAATATTTCTACACATTTACATGTATGCATAAGTGCAGATGAAAGTACGTACTCATGTCTGTCTGTCCGTGACAATGCACATATGTACATATGTATATACATATGCATACATGCGTGAATACTACAATTGAAATGGCAGTCAACACTTAGCCAATACTATTATGAAGCGCAAAAAATGTGAAGTGTACGAGTAGGTGATTTTGCGGAAATCCCATTCAAATGTGAGTATTTAATGTACACATTTGCAAACAAATATGCAAACATCCACATTTAATGTGGACTTATCTTCCAGAGCATTTAAATATATGAATTTCACATAAAATGTTTGTCCGCGTCAAATGATATATGAACATCAGCGCAAAAATGAATATGTACATACATATGTATATATTTACAAATATGAGCATTTGTTGCCGATAAACTAGGTGATTGGTAAGCGCTCCAGAATAAGGTGAATGTGAATGAAAATGATTCAAAGTGATTTACGGTGTTGCAACAAACATGTGTGAGCTTTTATGAATAAAAATCGAAATAAAATAATAAGCTGAAATTATTCGATTTTAGCGAAGATTTACGCATTTTTATACATTCGCCATGATATTTTGACTAGATTTGCTGTTAAGAGAAATGCCGATTTTCCAAATAAATTGCTAAACTGCATTAACGTAAAATATAATTCGTACTTAGTTCAAAACGTAATATGTGTAAAATGATTTTTTATATAAATGTAAACTTAATTCCTCAAATTATTTTTATGAAATAGCGTGCATTCTTGTGAGAATTTCATTTCTGATTCGTTTCCGTTCCCACAAAATAGGCGACGGGCACGGATCAAGATTTGCAAGATTCGCTTGCATTCCCTTAACTATTCGAAGAATTTGTTATGCATTGCCATAACAACCAAGATATATAAAAGACTCACATTTAAGTAACCATACTTTTAAAGTAAATGGTTTATATTTTTTTATACATACCTATAATTTTTAATATCAATCAATACAAATAATCAATATATCTTATCTAATGATATAAAACTCATCTCCTATACTATAACCAATTGTAATGAATTTTTTTAACACACACAAAACAATACTGCTTCTCCTAATATCCAAAATCCGACGACGAAATGAAATGCCAAAAGCTCTTTATCTTAACAATGAAAATTTAATTAAAACTGTACATTATTGTTTTATACAAAGGCAATAAAATATTGACATGTTACGCATCGAATACATGCACATATGTATATATATGTTTAGCATTGAATTCTGTTGAAGGGCTATTGGGAGGAGAATCCTTCACTCCCCTTCAGCTTCTGGATCTGGGCGGCTTAGAATTTCCTGACAGAGGGCAATATAGTCCTGTGAAAGTTAGGAAAATTATTTTTAACTCAAATATTTACTTAATTTGTATAACAAAATTGACAAGGAACACAAGTCCATATTAGAAAAATGTCACTTACATAAGGAGGCAGACAACATTGAGACGTACGCACATAGCTGATCGCTGCTAGTATATAGCACACCTAAACACTTCTTTTAGTCACATAAACAAAAATATGCATACATATAAATTCTTATGGGAATACAAGTATGCTGTTGTGTTCTTGGTAGATATTGGTTCTATCTGTTTCCTTGAAAATGAAAATACGATTTTATGGTATTTTCGTTGGGTCTAAGTTAAAACTGGTTGTCACCTATAAACTATGTGTGAAAAATTTTGCTCGAAAAAATAATAAATCTCTTATCACTGGCAGTAACAAATTTAATAATTGAAGAACTCATATTCATGAGGCATGAAATGACACCATTTCTCCATCAATGTTAACTATGTATATCCACTTTATACGATTGGCTAACAGCGAAAACGTAATTTTTACATTAAAATTCCATGCATTAAAAGAAGCTTATATCATTAAGTAAGTACAAGTAAAAGGTGAGTGGATTTTATCCTAATGTATCGATGCGAAACATTCCATGTTTATTTAAACGGAGTTATTTTAATTGTATATATATTTTTTTAGTATATAATAATACAAATGTTTTTAAACAGATTATAGACTGAAAATCATGACTACTACACTATTTAACCTATAATTTTCCGGACTTCTATATGATAGCTTAATAAAAATCGTTCACTTTTGACTTATTGAAATTATATCAACTTATGTTTTTAGTTTCAATTAAGTTCACTTTCAATTAAGAGCGTGTATACAAAATGATTATTTTTGAATATTAAAATTTATTCATCATTCAAAGCTACATTAACAGAATGCAAGTTGATGTGAATCTGTGAATGTTTATCTCATTCCTACCAGAGGAGTTTTATATATATAAAAATAAAAAATACGGCGTATTAGAAAAAGCTTCGATATTGTATTGAATTTCGTCACTTTTATGATGCCATTTGTGTTGGGAAGAATTGGATGAAATGAAAAATATGTCTAAGTAGTGTTTTATGACATGCGTTAACAATACAAAACTTCAATACATTAGCAAATGTAGGTTGGTTGACTGTGAAAGTTAATGTGTGTATGTTTTGTGTATCGCATATATAGTGAAGACGATTTCCGTGGAAAATTCAATACATTTTGTGCTGATTAGTTATTGTATCTCAGTTTCTAATGTTGTTTGTGTGTGTTTTTGGCTGCCTTTCAATTTATTTCTTAAACAAAACGAACTTTCATCATGATCTCTACATTTTTAAGTTTGCTTGAGTTGTTTTTGTGGTTTGTATTTCTTAATTTTTATTAATTTTTCTGTTTTTTTTTCAATGTAAACGTTTTTTTATAAAAATTTTTGTTTAATGCAATAGTTATGGAAAAATTAAAAATAAAAAAGAAAAAGGAAAAACGATATTAAAGTTTAAGAGGTGAGCAAAGAAATTTCATTTTAAATTTACCGCTCGAAGTGGCATTTTAACGGTGGCTGCTGCCTGTAGTTGAATTTGATAAGCTAAGCTATGAATTTTGAAGCCATAAAGTCTGTAAAAGAAAAACATATTATCAATTATTATGTAAAAAATGTGGAATAGTAATATGTTTATATATGTACATAAATTCTAATCATTAAATCTGGAAATTATAATACCCAAAATCTAATGCAGATGAAGTGAATGACTGTTAAATTTTATTCTTGTTGGTCAAGTCAATAAATTTGTACCCCTCTAAAAATAATACTACAAGTATATTATTTATTTTATGCTTTAGGGAAATATTTACGGATTTTATCAAATTAATCAATAAAACATAAGAATTTTGTAAAACTTATGAAATATAATTTATATACATACTATTATTCATATAATAAGCTATTCAATACATTGAAAATAGCTATCCTATGTGGTTGTTGTTAATGTTTAGCTAATCGCCGTTAGGATGGTAAGGGTTGTTTGTGTTGTCGTCGAAGTCATCTAACGGTAGGCCCAAGAAACGTGTCATTCTCACGACAGCCGGTTCTACGCACCGGAATTGACTCGGATTTTATCCGACCAAGGGCTGTTTCTTCGGCGATCTAACCCCGTTTCGATCGGTGAGTACTAATATCTATCCTATCTTCTAAGTTGCTTCAAACTTCGCACAGTGTGCTTAATTTTGCTAGAATCGGTTCAGTAGTTTAGGAGTCCATCGCGGACAAATCACGTGACACGTAATTCTTATATATAAAGATTAACAAATAAATGTTCGTAAACAGATAACTATTATATTGTTTTTGTAATTTTGAGAACATTCTCTGAATCAGCTGTTCTGGTAGCGTATCTCTTGCGAAATCGAGAAAATACTTAAATAGAGTTGAATGGATAAAAAAAAATTCATACTACTCAAAGCATCTACAATTTTTTAGACAATAAAACTCGCGACCGTTTCAAATTAAAAAAATGACATTGTTTCGATAGTTTGCCGATTCTACAATTATTAAATAATCTATTTCTACAGCTTGATGACGACTAAATAAAACATATGCAAAATAGTACAAGTTGGCGTACAATTAAATCCCTTATATGTATGTACATATATAAGAATAAAAATTGTAATTTGCTAGAGGATACTAAAATGTCTACTCAAATTTAAAATTATCTCACTTCTTATTACTTACCTTGGAACAAATTGATTAGTCGGCCGCTTAGGACGATATTCAGGATGAACCATGAATAACATGTGTGGAAATCCCGTGCCAAAGTAAGCACCATCCGTGTGATGATGACGCGACGATTTTGGCGTATATACATCAATACATTTAGGGCAATAGGTTTTTACCATAGCCTCACCAGGTATATCTGATAGACCTGCAATTTATTGAGATTAATTTATGACTAATAAATTTTAGTTTTTATGAGTGGCGAACCTAAAGGTAACATGGGCTGGCTTTCACAATATACACGTGGGCAATGTCCAAAATCACCAGTTTGGTATTTTTCGATCATTTGCGCAATTCCGCGATTTGTCAAAATGTATCGGGCATGTATCAAGCCATACAGCATTTCTGCTGCCTGTTCCGTCATATCTGATTGCAGTTGATTCTCTTCCAGATCGTCTTCTACAAAAAAAGAAAAATATTATTTTAGTTTTATATCTCTCAATGTAAAAAGAAAAACATTTAAATTGTATACATACCTGGCTCGAGATCAAGGATCATATCAAGAGCATTTCTATAATTGGGAACTTGTTCATTTAATCCGGTTAAATTAAATTTATCTTGTATATAATCCTCATCAACCTTTAAAGAAAAAATAAAAAATTAATAATACGAAATCAACATGGAATACTATAAATGTGGGTATGATCACTATGTCTAGCAATTATATATCCTCTTAAAACTCAATATGTGTGATCTCAACATTCAAATTGAATCACTCCATGGACGAACTATGAAACAGCAGAGGAATGTTAAATTAAAAGTTAAGGGTGGCGGAATTTTAAATCAAATTATATGGCAACAACCTAAGGAAATTTTGTCACCAATAGAAATTCGTACACGCTAACTTCTGCCATACCCACATTGTTAAAACTATAGTGATTAGATAACAAAGAGGAATCGAAAATAATATCAAAATTTAATTTCTTGCATTAATATAGTTATTAAATTTAAGTTAATACACTTACCTCACAAAAGAATTCATTGCCGCGCAGCCCACAAAACCATGTTACCCAAGAGACTTCTTCGGAACTGCTCATTTTATTTCTGAAAATTCAAAAGAAAGTGCGAACACAAGGAAACGATATTAGTCTATTTCCGACACATGATACTTTGTACACTTTACTTAAATTTTTACGGATTCTACTCACAGTAAGGATAGAATTTTGGCAAAATTAACAAAATAAATTAATAACACAAAATAAAACTATTTTTCTTAGACGCTTATCTGCAGAATTTTCTGCAATTTTATTCAGTTTTCTTTTAATAAAGCACAGTTTAAACGAGCAATGGTATTCGCTTTTCATTCACAATTCCGACATTTTTGCCAGCAGCCACGAAAATGAATAAAATATTTTATGCCTCCCTTTCTGACTACTTCTTTATCGTCAAATCCACTTTCAAATATCATTCGTTAACTTTACCTATCCTCCTCCATCTTTATTTTCTCCGACAGCGGCAACACTGTTGTACTTAAAACTCAACAACAGTTCTCCCGCTCACACACGATAGAAAAGGAAACCGATTATTGATATAGCGGACAATATGAAAAGGTACGGTACACGCTGAAAGCCAATTAATCAACCGACCGACTACTTCACTAACTCAAAATGCCTCCTTGTTTTCTTTCCCCGCAAATACAGATACTTTTATCCACTGAAAAAACTTTAAGTGTATCGTATTCAAACCCGCTTTTATATTTTTATTATTTTTTAATATATTCTGCCACCAGTGATCTTAATTAAAATTCGTTCCACGGCACTTTTGCACATTTAATTTAATTTTATTCTTTTAAAACGGTACACTCACCTATTGTTGCTTTGCCCAGCCACACTCCACAGAAAATGAAAATTAAAAGAAAATTTCACAAGAGAGGAAAACCAAAGGGAGAGGCAAAAACAGGGTTGCAAAGCAATTACTTTAGTGTTGCACTTTCATAGTAACTATTTTATTGAATTTACTTCATTTATTTCTCTTTCTCATGCTGTACGTAAACAACGGCGAATAATATGCAGTGAAATATAGACAAAAGTAATTGATTTCCTTGCTAAATGTAACTGCTACGACTAATAAAAATACATTTTAAATACATCCATTTTTTTGTGAATCTATTTTACTTTGTTTTCCGTATATTAAGAACGATTAATGTATGCAAATATAAAGATAAAAACCATATGTAGCATTCTGCTTCAAAAATATCAATTTTTTCATTTCATATACATACATACATAGTTAATAATGCTTCAACTATGAAATATAAATATTTATTCTTTTTTTATAATTTTACATATGTCTTTCTTTTTATTTCACGTTCATGAGAAGAAAAATATATAATTTCGCAGATTTTGGTATTTCTTGGCAATTGTCAGAAAACCATTAATTCTATTAGTGTGGCAACAATAATGTTTTGAGCACGTTGTGCCACAATAATAAAGTTGTTCATATTTTACAAAATGTTGGAGGATGAAAATTTAGATAAAAAACCACCACGTAGAGGTGCTAAATCTGCTCCTTCACGTTATTTTCATTCACCTGTGCCCGAGGAAGAGGTTAAGCCTATTAAATTGAAAGGTGTCAGCCAACAGAATTTCTCAGGTGAAATCATTAAGGTTGAGCAAGATAAGCAGATCGGGTTTAAAAAAACTTTTTACCGCAAAGGGGCACCAAAAAAGCATATTAAAACAGAAACAAACTCAAAAATTCCAAAAAATCTCCTCAAAAAGTATGATAAAGGTGAAAAGGTAAGATCTAAAGGTGTAAAAACTAAATTTTTCAAAGAAAAACAAGAGCGCAAGGAAGTGTATCTGCAATATGCTACGGAACAAGCAGCGCGAACAGAAATTTTACTTACGGAACAACAAGGTTTTATTGAGCCAGACGAGGAAGAGATAACTGCACAGTATCGGCAAGTAGAAATTGCTAAAAATGTAAGTACCCAGATATTTAGTATTGACAATTTACTTAACCAAATCCACTATTTTAGGTCGACATTTTGTCCGCATCGAAACATTTCAAATTAAACCTTGATTTTGGTCCGTATTCTTTGCGGTATACTAAAAATGGTCGACATCTGCTGCTTGGTGGACGCCGAGGCCATGTTGCTGCATTTGATTGGATTACAAAGAAGCTTCTTTGTGAAATGAATGTAATGGAGGAAGTAGCTGATGTCTCGTGGCTGCATGTACATACCATGTTTGCATGTGCTCAAAAGGATTGGGTATATATTTATGACAGTCAAGGCACCGAATTGCATTGTGTAAAACGTTTATACAGAGTTAACTGTATGGAGTTCTTACCTTACCATTTTCTTCTTGCTACTGGTAACAAAGATGGCTACGCGTCATGGCTAGATGTATCTATTGGCGAGCTAGTCAGTAATTTCAATACGAAACTTGGTGATATACGATTAATGCATCAAAATCCAGGAAATGGTGTTTTATGCATTGGCGGATCTAAAGGTGTAGTGTCCATGTGGTCGCCGAAAGTGCGAGAACCTCTTGCGAAAATGCTATGCCACTCCACACCTATGAGTGCATTGACTGTTGATCCAAAAGGTCAATATATGGTCACGGCAGGCCAAGATCGAAAAGTTAAGGTTTGGGATATACGCGCTTTAAAAGGGCCACTCGTTAGTTATGGATTGAGACTGCCAGCTAATCAGGTTGTGGTGTCTCAGCGTGGTACTCTAGCATATTCACAGGTACCAGATTTGACAATATTTTTTTCTACATTTATATACTAATAAAATTTATTATTTTTAAGGGCACGTATTGTGAGATTCAATCCAACTTGTTATTGGGAGAAAAGGCTGAAACGCCTTATCTGCGTCAAATGTGTGATTCGTTTGTGCATGGTATGCGCTTCTGCCCTTATGAAGATATTCTTGGCATAGCAACAGCCAAAGGCTTTCAGTCATTACTTGTTCCCGGCTCGGGCGAACCCAATTTCGATGCTTTGGAGGATAATCCTTATCAGACCAAATCACAACGTCGTGAACATGAAGTGCACGCACTTTTAGAGAAAATACCACCAGAGTTGATTACTTTGGATCCGAATGAAATTTCTGCTGTTGATGTGCCCACGCTGCAAGAGAAGGTAGATGCGAAGCGATCATTATTCCATTTGAAACCACCAAAAATAGACTTCAAGTCGCGACATAAAATGAAAGGTCGCGGTGGAAGTGCGAAAGCTTCACGTAATAAGCAAATCGTTAAGGACCTCAAGAGAAAGGTATATTATGACATTATGATTTCTTTTATAACAATTACTCATTTATTTTTCTTTTTGTAGGAGTTTATTGCGGACATCAAAAAATCTAAGCAAAGTATCTTCAAACAAAACTCAAAGAAAGCAAGCGATTTTATACCTCTTGACTCAAGTGTGCCGTCGGTACTGGATCGTTTTAAGCCGAAAAGTACGAAGAAGAAGTAGTTAATATCAGTTTCCATTTTAATATAAATTTGTTTATTCATACAAATAGTAAATAACAATACTACTACACCCGATTTTTAATCATGCATAATTTAAACTTTAGGGCTCTTATCATTTAACATTATTTGGGTTTTTGCTGTGTGCTTTATTCGGATAATATGTATTTGAAATAGTTCACAATTCTTTTGTCAGTAATATGCTTATCGATATTTTGATGCAAAAGTTCTTTGTAGTCTGAAGTAAATTTTCTTTCGGTCCAGTAAAATAAGTTCATGATATGCTTTTTCCCCTCAAATGCATTTGGTGCTCCAGAAACTTGTATTTTCTGTAAGTTTTCAATAACAGCCTCAATTTTACTTTCCAACGCATGTAAAAATGTTGAATTTTTTTGCTTGGCTAAAGTTGACATAGCAATAATAGTTGACACTTGGACACTTTGCTTCAATAAAAGTTGTGGCAAATATTCTAAGAAGCGAACGAACGTATCCTCCCCATAGTGTTGTCTTAGCTGAGGTGTTTGCACAATGTCGCAAATAAGTGTGAGTACTTCTGTTTCTGAATTGGTTTTAGTAGGAAAATTATTTCGCAGAAAGGCTTCCATGGTGTTGTTTAGTAATGGTAGCATTAAATCTTTATGCAATTGCAAAAATTTAATATCGTTCTCAAATAAGCTAATACGCAAAGCTTTTATCAGAGCTTGGTGATTTTGTAAAGGATGCGTTGAAAGATTGGAAACTACTTCTTCGAGGTATTTGAACAGTGCAGTAAATCTTTCAACTTGAGCATGAATTGAACTATGTGATTTGTAAAATTGGCACATTAGGTATGCCAAACATATATTTTGTTCCAAGCATAACTGTCCACCGCTGTCACTTAACAATTTCAAATGTTTCTTGTAAGATTTCTTATTCAACTCCGGATCTGGAATAAATATTGAATGATTTGAAATAGAAGTCGAAATTAAGAGAATTACTTAATTTTACCTGTTTCACTTTGTTGGTATGGAAAACCATCCGTTAGAAAACTGCCAGCAAAAGTTTCCGCATATTGCTCTTGGAACCAAGCGCTTAGCTGGTGATTGCTTTCGTTCTCCTCCTGCAACTCAATTAGCATCCAGATATTTTGCAGAATTTCTAATGCAACTTTCAATGTTTGTGCTGCTTCACTTGTCAATGTTGTTGACATTTTTTGGTCCTGCGGTCGCACTTCAATCCACGATTCCACCAGTAAAGGTAGGAGGTGGATAACGTATTCTCGCAGTCTTTCTTCTTCACTTCCTTCTATGGCATCAGCACTTTTAACGCCTAATGATGGTCTCAGCGCCGCTAGCAAATCGATTTCGTTCGGTGGAGTAAGGAATTTTCTCTTTACATTGAAATGCTGTGGAGCATTTGGATTAAATGTGACATTTTTTGTGAAGCTATTTACAATTTTTCTAGTATTATTTGCACGTTTGTTTTCAACTAAAGTAGCAAGCATTTGACGCAAGCGTTCCAAAACTTTCGTTCGCCATTTTATTGTAGTTTGCTTTTCACCTAAGCGCACAGTAAGAGTTCGACTGGTATGATCACCTTCTTTACGCGCTCTTGAAATCATTTCAAGGAAGTTTCGTATAATCTTCACACTATGTGTTACTACTAACTGTGGCACATGTTCCATGAGAACATCTAGCATGAGCAGTGAATCTTCTTGTATCGCTGGTTGAATATGTGTCATAGCACATCGTAAATAAGATGAAATAATATGGAAGAAAGGCACAACTTCATCCGTTTTTAAAGCTGTTAAAAGACATTTCAACGCCTTAAATGAATCTCTTCGAGTCTCCCTATCTATATCCAACGATATTGCGGAAACACTTTGCAATAGGCTGTGCATATAACCAGTTAGATTGACACGCCCGGCAGTGATGGCCTCGCGTAGATTTCGAAGCGCTTCAGCGCGCATATTGGAACTGTGGTGCTTTAAGCGTGAAATAGTTTCCTTTAAGTTCAGTTGACGTTCTCCGTCAGCGAATTGTGACTCCTTCAACTGTTCCCTTATAGTAATTTTACGAACCTTGAATTCTGTTTTAGTGACATTTAGACCTTTAGGCAATTTAGTAGCCTTTAGCTTAACTTTCGCCTTTTCAGACCGTAATTTCTTTTTATGGCTCACCATGTCGCTTTTTATTTAAGGAAATTGTTATATTTTAAACTTATCCCAAATCAAAACAATTCTCCACGTTTTTTATTCCAATCTTGAATTTCAAAGTGTTGCCACATAATTTTTTATGTAAAGTTTATAGAGTATTTACCTCGTTCAACAAATCTCAAAAGATAAATACCATCAATCTATAGAGCAAGAATTTATGATATACATATAAACTGTGACAATCATTTTATTCCGATCGGTAATATATTCTTGAATGCGAAAAATGGTGCACGACATTGAATAAATTGTTCCTTTGCATTAAAGCGAGATGGGTAATTTACCAGAAAGTCACGGCTACCAAAACTTCAAAACATTCAAAGAAATAGCCCGGACACTTCGGAAAACTGATAAAATCTTTGTGTAAAAAAGGGATGAAAGACGTAGATAAGAGTTTCGGTTAGAATTGGGGCAATGGGGTCTTAAGAAACCTATAGAAACTTTAACAAAAATCTCGGGTAGTACAGTTGTGTAATTAACCTGCAGGTTAGCTACATATTAGAATAAGATATATTCATTTTGAAATCATTAGGAGGAATGGAGGCAAGTTTAGAGTTCTCGTTCGAATATATATATTCGGGTCCGTTCAGGTTACGTAAGACCCAACAGTCGAGGAAACAGCTCGTAGACCGGATTGTGGTGGAATCGGACTGAACGATGTATAATCAGTAGCTTTTTGGAATCAAACATAAACTTTAAAGCACTAAAAAGCACCGCATCCTTCAGATGATGAGGACGTAACAAATATGATGATAAATGCACAATAGGGAATAACCGACTCTCTGAACTTTCTCATAAAAGAACCATAACATATCTTCGACGATAACCATTTCCTCCAAGTGATATAATAATTGTTAGTATTTAGAAAATTAAGCTACTACTCGATGCTGAAACCGAGGGAACAACAGTTGCAATCAGGAATGATTTTGACTCTATATAAATAATAACTGAAAGACACTTGGCTTTTATTCACCTCCACATTAGTAACAGTACAAAATTCAACTGGTTGACCTTTTTTTTAATAATTTCTATTCCTGTTAGAGCAACAGTCTTGTGACGCGCACTGAATAATGAAACACACGTTTTTATTTAAATGCTGTAAAAAAGTAAAAACTGATGTTTTTATTGATTAAACCGTTTTTTTCTTGGTTTTCAGTCACGAACAATGTTCATAGGGGTATAGAGAATGGCTGGAAGAAAACATTTTTTATGCAAAAAATAATTTCACAATAGGAAAAATAACATTTTAACATAAAATGATCAAACTTATTTAAATCGTTCAAACAGAAAAGAAATCTTGTAACTAATTGAATATACACATTTTATGCAATAATTAAGAAATCATTATCAAAATGAAAAGGCGAAATTCGATAGAATAACAATGCTCATTCTCTAAGGTTGGAATAATAAATAAATGATAAATTTCGTTACGTGTTCTAAAATGTACAGTAGTTCAAATAAATGAACTTACAAGAGTTACTTTTTCAATGTTTGAGTATTGGCAGAAATTAGAGTAACAAATCAAAGGCTTTCTATATATGTACATATACTAGAGATAAGCACGTATGTAATTCAGCCAGTAAAGCGCCTCAGTTGAGTGTCACAGTTATCACAGTATCCAACGTGTCCGTTTTCTTGTTGTTGTAACGATTTGCACCTTTTATATATAATCATACGTATATAAATATGTATAGTATGCATATGTGTGCTGAGTTTGCACTGCATTGCGTTACATTGCTGAATGTAATGATGAACTGCCAAAGTCTCACAGATTATTTGGGTGAAACGAAATGTTAGTACGGATCCTCCAACGACGATTACGCCTATTATTGCTGTCTGCGTTTCCACTTGTGTATGATTTAACGATTTTTTAAATTACCAAATTGAATACTTTCGTTACAAATACCGAAATAAATAAATAAAATTGACAAATAAATAAATAAAATCTAACAGTGTAGAAAATATCACATAGTAACGTGTCTACATGGTAGACACCAAATATCACTTGTTTGCTTTGTACTATAAATTTTGTAGAGTCGTTGGTAGTGCCAACATGGAAGATGAATTTTACATGTAAAAATAATTATTTTGAGTAATAACAATTGTAATGAATATTTATAAATTATTTATGGTGGTAGCTATAATTCAGTTTTTTTTTATCAGCTATAGCAAACATAATTTATTTTATTATTTTATATAAGTTTATATTTAATTCTACAGAGTACATTAATGTTATATATTTGTTAGTATTAACTGCAATAGTTTTCGTATATTTTTGCATTTGCTTAAATTTGCATAATTTTAGTAATTTAATATACAAGTATTTCTAAAATAAGCGCAGATATTTGATTTTTTTTTTGGGATAAACTCATCAAATAACAGTGAAATATCGTAAATATTTTTAAGCATTTAATTTGAGTTTTAAATATGCCATACATAGCACATGCGTTAAATATGTATATAGTTTTTATTTTATTTCCTTCTTAATTAAACCAACTAAAATAAATATATAGTGTCTGCACACGTTTAATCAACCGTCGACAGTTGTTTATATTTTTGTAATGTGTTTTTTCAATTATGACTACGTAATTAATGTCTGCTTCTAAAATCTTTCTTGCTTTTGATTTCCATTTTTTTAAGAAGCTTTATACTTTTATTTTTTTTTTTAATATTTTAGCGACTTTTTTGCCCAGCAATTGCATAATAAAGTGCAATATAAAACAAACTTTTAGTCGACTTTTAATCGATTTTAGTGCTTGTAAAAGACAAATAGCATATTTCTTCATAACTTAAAATGTTTGGAGGTATATTAATTAGCTACGTTTTCAACAAGAAATGCGTATGTAAATTCATTTTAATAATTTTATACGCATACTATTGGGAGTATTTGCGGAAAAACTGTTAGAAAGTGAGAGGGGCGTGTACATTTTTTTAACAATCAATAATATTGCGTATACAATATTGCAAATATTACATGTAATACAATACAAATATAAAATAAAATATTAATTTTAAACTTACAACTATGATTTACAACAGATTTAGACGTGTTACGCTCACGTGGTAAGGACATGTAAATTTTGTTTGTTGCGAATTTAAGGTATGGGTTAGTCAGAAAAAAAAAACTTGTTGACTATTATATAACTGGATGATATTAGCATTATATTTATAACTGGCGCTAGCTTCGTCCAGTAATACTTATTTTTTTTTTTGGCCCACTTGCATTTCTATGATTATATTTGAATATGGTGGTTGCTTATTATTATAATGCTATATTGTGATATAGCAATAATAAATACTACTTATTTTTTACATTTGTTACTGTTTGTGTTATCATTTATTTTGGCAAATACATTTATTTACCGGTTTTAATAAACATTTTTGCACATTGAACAAAATATTTTCAATTGTTTTCAAACAATTATAATTAAGCAACTACAATTAATTTAGTTATTGTGTACAAAAATACAATTTTGGTAATAGTTGAGGGTAAATCGTCATTTTATTTACTTAAAAGTGTTATGGGTATTTATATACCTCGGATGAAAGTTTTCCGCTGCGGTCTAGAATATCAATATGATAATTTTGTATACACTTTAATATACGGCATACAAGAAATATTAAAAAAAAAAATTTAAAGCCTGTTGCTCTTTTATAACTTACAACTAAATTATAAATTATAATTAAAATTTGTGTTGAACTTTGTATATTCTTAAATATACGAACTAAAAATTATATATGAACTTATAGTCTAATGCTTTTAAGAAATCCAGGCGTAAAAAAAAGTGGGTTTTTTTTGAAAGTCAAGTAAAAGTTTTACCGTTATTCAATTTTTTTTTACTAATTAACATTTAACTAAACTTTTTTTATTTGTTGGTGGAAAATATGCAAGAATAATGTTGAGCCGCAGTATGACTTTGAGCATGTATGTTTGTTAATGGAAGTATGATAGCATAACTATATACATAATATGTATGTAGAATTTTAAAATTTAAAATGCCAAATTTAAAGCTTGTTTTGAACAAAGCATAAAGGGAACACTGCTTTTTCACAATTAGAAAAGTTTTACACCTTTTGTTAGTATACATATTTAACTGAGCCATTTTTCATTGCTTTGTGAAATAAAATTTGAAATACATTAAACGTTTACGTCAATATTAAATCGCAAATAGTCATTTAAAAGTGAAATGGTTACTTAAATTGTAAGAGTCATATCTTCAAATGTCATATACAGTGTTAATGCTAGTAGGGATGCATATTGAGCACTTTACAAAGTGCTACTAACCTTTTGCCAGTGTCATATTAAAGCTAACAATATTGCTAAAGGCTTTTAATGAAATAACCTGAAAATTACATTTCCTAAACATTATGACATTACATAGCTGATTTATACAGAATTTGAAAATTTATGGTCAATAATATAGGCAGCTTATTTTTCAGAGAGAAAAAAAAGTAAATAAGTTGTAACATTAGCATAAACAAATTTATGCATTTTTAGCGGCGGTAATTACAAATACATTTTAACTTTCAATTAAAAAAATTGCAAAGACAATTTAAGCAACATTGGGGGGGCATATAAGGTTGTACTGTCTGTATGAAATCTAATAATTTATAATATTAATATGTTATGTGATATATGTATGTAAACCTCACGGTGATGACAATTTGAGAATTGCACATTATAAATGTGGATGCTATTTAGAAGTTACAACAAATCTTTAATTTGCATGTGCTCTTAGAAGTATTTTACCAAACTAAGCGATAGCGAAAAGCAAAAATTATAACGACCTAAGCAATTCTCGCTTCTTACTTCGCTTTACCATATGCATTATTCAAAAAAAGTAATAATAATATTAGAAATTTAAAGTGAAAATAATGTTTACATAAATATACGCGCCTCCATAGCTGTTATTCGATTCATACATGTGCGTGTGGGAATCATTTTAAATCTATGTATGTTGAAAAATGATGATATAAACAAGTATGGTTATGTTATGTGTGGTCTAATTACAAGTTATCATTTCACTTTCAATACAGAACGAAGATCTTCGTGCCACTTACATTTTAATTATTTCACTCACACCAGTGTCAAATTCAAAGTTAGCGAAATATGCATATTTGATTTCAGAAATATGCGGGTTCAAAATTTTTCTACGATTTGTTTGTGTAGTTTTAATTTTCTACACAGCTAAAGAAATCTTTGACAAAAGTTATTTGATTCGGTAGCTTAATGACGGTTTTGCTAAATTGCCGAAAACTTAATCATGTTTCAAAACAATGCGTTGCCCCTTGTTGCGCTTTCCGTCGTTTCCGCCACCGTCTCTGTTGCTTCCACCGCTGTCATACATTTGTCGCCTGGTCTCCAAACGATCAAATATACCTTTCCGTGAGTTATTACTGCTACTGTTGCGCGACGATCCCCCACCAGTGCGACGATTCCGACTGCCATCGGATGAGTGCAAATCGCTTTCCTTGCGGCCAGCACCACCTGAATTGCTTGATGTTGTTGTAGACGATTTTAGTACCACTCGTCGGTTGCTTGAACCGAATGATGCTGACGATGCTGATGATCTTTGAGATGTCGTATTGTTACTGCTACGACTAGATTTTATGTTAGCCTTACTAGATGGCGGTGGAGCTATTGGCTCGGGTGTTGGTGTACGCGAGATGGGTGGTGGTGGTGGGGACGGTGTTGGCGTGGCCAACAGGCGATCCTCCATTTCTAGCATTAATTCATCTTCATCGTAGTCGAGCTCCACTTCATCATCACTCGGCGAGGACAGACGTCGTGTTTGCTTCAATAATGCCGCCGGTGGTGGTGTTGGTGTATGGGTTTCCTTTTTGGGTACTGGTTTTATTATGGCTGTATTGCTGCTGCTACAGTTAACACCACCACTGCTGCTTGTGACATTCGTTATATGATCATTAAGATTTCGTTTTGCTTCTGGCAAAATTTTTGCAGTTGGAATCTGCTTGCGTTGATTTTGCCCTTGAGGCGGTTGTTGCGACTTTTGACGTGGAAAATCATCATCAGCATATTGTGGCTGCTGTTGTCGTTTCTTTAACGATATTATTTTGCGTTCTGTTACCACAATTGGCTTAAGTTTCTGCGTCTGACTTTCACTGGCATTGCTTGGGGCATTGCTACCGTTATTGGTACTAGCATTATTGGTCTGATTAGGACGCTGATCCTATAAGGTTAGGGTTTGGAAATATATTTACGTATTTTTTATCGTATTGAAATAGTTTGATTTGGTTTTCGGAAAATTCTTAAAACTATGGGTAAAGAAATTTACTTTAGGTGCATGAAAAATTCAAAAATTTATAATATTAGAGTACATATACAGATTACTAAAAAAGTCGAAAACTTTATAAAATGTTCGAAAACAAAGCAAATTAGCACAAAACAAATTAAGAACAAAATTCTAACTTAAAGGGTATAGGCTATCTTATACTACAGATTCGAATATCCATATCTCAAGCCGAGAGTTGACCTCCAATTTTCGATAAAATGAATAATAATGCATTGTAAAACTCACCTCATATTGTTTTTCCTCTGCGGCGCGTCTTCTTTTTAATTCCTTGTCCTTGAGTATTTTTTCTCGCAATGCTTTCTGTTTCTCTATTTCCAATCTATATACACGCGTCTCTTCGTCCTCTTCAACCTATGAATTAAATTTTAATTAGTTATCATACAAGCATACAAGAAAAAGATAGAAAACGTACATCTGGGCGATCGCGATCACCGCCACGTCGAAAACCTCCACCCGCTCGTGGCAAAGGAGATAAACTACGTCTACGTTTAACGTATGCTCCTCCACCTCTTTTATCATAATCACGATCTCGACTATTTCCACGACGAAAACGATTTCCTCTTGGTCCCATGTTACCATTTCCGCTTCCTACACCACCACGTTCGCGATCACCAAGACCACGTTCCCTTTCACGGTCGCGATCTCTTTCACGATCTAAACGATCTCGCTCACGATCACGATCACGTTCTCTCTCCCGATCGCGTTCACGTTCTCTGTCGAAGTGTGAACCGGTCCCGCCGGCGCCTCCACCACCGCTTCTTTTATTTGGTGGCGTAAAACTGCGTTCACGTGAATGTGTTCGAGAACGGCTGCGACTGCGGCTTCTTCTTGCAGCGAGCGGCGAACGCTCATGTCTACGTTTCTCGATATGCTCTCTATTTTTATTAATGAATTCCTCCTGTTGACGCAGTAGTTCATCGTCACTTTGTAAATGTGAAACGTGACTGCTAATTGTTGACATAAACTGAGTTTCCTTTATAAACTTATTTGTCGCTGCTTGAACGCCACCCTTAAAATTTGGATTAATAAGTACTTTGCTAGGGCGTAATGTTGCCGATGTTATTTGACCACAATTGTTGTTGGCAGATGCTTGTGAGGCCTGCACACTGGTACTCGGATGCACACCACTTTGTGGTAACTGTAGGGGAGCTTGAGGAGGCTGCAATGGTAGTTGTTGGGGAGGTCTTATGGCCGGGTTGTTTATAAAATTTGGCCCTAGGCCTTGAGGCGGTAAATTTGATAATGGTGGGCGCGGTAAACGCATGTTCGGACGCATTACCATAGGTCCCGGTGTTGGGCCCATACCTGCATTATTGCCACCTTGCATTGGTCCGCCAGGGAGTTCAGGTCGGAACATAGCTCGTGATGGATGTGACATATGACCGAAGTTCTGATTGAAGGGTACCCCATTACCCGTATTATAATCATGTGGATACATATTGCCTGGATTGGGATGCCTAAAATTCATAGGCCCACCTGGGCGAAATCCGGGGAATGGGTGTCGTGGACGATGGGAAATTGAGGGATTCATGGGATCGTGTGGGTGGAGAGGAATTTGTGCATTTGGGTTTGTTTGTTGTGGTCCCATTGTTCCGGGATTTGTAGATGGCGGACCGTGTGCTGTATTGTGTGGTGTATAAGGTAGGGGCGGTTGTTGTAGCGGGAATTGACCTGGAATGAGGGCGGAGGTTGTGTGGGTTAGCGTTGTTGAAACGATAGTTGTTCTCGCCGCGGGAACACCGTGCGTTGTCAATAGAAAATTACCGTGTGATGGTGGATAGCGGAGGAGTGGCCTCTGACCGTGGTAAGATCCCCGTAAGGAATGGGGACGTAGCAGTGGATTTCCTCCACGTTTATTATGCACGAAGCGGGAATGATGTTTTTCTAAAAGTAGAAAGCAAATATTTTATTTATATAGTTTATAAATATATAAATGTATTGTCTAATTATTGTTTGGTATTTACCTGTCGATTCATTGATTCCTGTATCAAAATCACGTTCGTTTGTTGTTTTTATATTTGTACGTGTCTCACGTTCTTCTTCCATATCCTCTCTAGGATCGGAATAATCACTGGCGCTTAGCGGAGTCACTCCCAAACTTTCCTGTGAGCTTTGAATGAAGGAGGAATCAGTCATATTACTGGTACTGCAACTAATGACTGATGAATGATCTGCTTCAACTTCTTTACTGCTACTTGAAGTGACTTCATCTATATTTGTAGTGTTTGACAATACAGTCTGTGTAGATGCTGGCGCTACTGTCTGTGTTAATTCTCTTTGGGGTTGCGACCTTGTAGGTTCTTTAAATTCTGCATGTGCAGGTGCTGAATTTTCACTTGTGGACACATCATCGGTTATATCACCATGTTTTGAGTTATTCGCAACCAGATGTGTTGCCGCCGTTGAAGTCACTTCCGTTGCATCTGCGGAGACTTGTTTAACTGTGTCCTTGACAAATTTTGTAGGATTAGCTGCTCCAGCTGCAGACATAGGCTGTGCTGTACTAGCGTTTTTAGAAACATTTTTATTTTCACCTTTTTCTTGTATACGTTCATTAACCCATTGTTCTGCCTCTGCTTTTATTTGTTGTTTAACTTCTTTTGTTACATCTTTTTCTAATTCTACACAGTGACGAAATTAAAAATTCAATATTTATTTAAAGGTGCATTAATATGTAAATGTGAAAAAAAAAAATGATTTACCATCGTCTGACAATAGGAGTTCATCCTCATCGGCACCGTAAAGTGCTTGATCATCAATATCATCACCCAATTCATAGTTCAGTAAATCGTCGCTGTATAAAATACAAAATACATTTTTTAAAGAAAATTTCAACAGCTGCAATTTCAATGTGGCGAAAATCAACCCCCAACAGTGAATTGATTTCAAAGACGAAAATATCATATTTACTACATCTATTACAAAATATTTCATTTTCAACACACAATATATTATTTCATTTATTGATTTTGCAATAGATATTGGTAAAATATTTCGATTTGTAGTAAATATTTACAAAATAATTCACTGAAAATTCACTTACTTCAAATTTAAGTCAGACATTTTGATAATTGAACATCACAACCACGCACACATTTGTCCTTACTTTCTGGACACTGACAACTTATATAGTGTTGCAACTTTTGCCTTCGGACTGACGTAAAGTAAGAAAGAGACAACGCATTGCTTAAAATTGTTGTTGTTTACTTTGCATTACTGAATAGTGTTGACAAGTTTATGTTATTTTTGAGAGAATAACTATTATCGATTATCTATCGATAAATATGTACGGGTGATTTGGAAAAAAATGCACAGAAAATATAAAATTATTTTGCTCGACTGGCCTGTTATTCACAGAGAAATATTAGAACATGAAGTAATTAAAAAAATAATTTATTAGTAGTAATAACTCGAATACCTCGAGAAATTGCGTACAAATAAATAATTTTCTAATCTGTACGTTTTTGATAAGAAAGTTTAATCATAAGTATGTATATTAGGGTAATTCCAAAAGTTCTTAGATTTCAAACAAGTCGTGGTCACCGACCAATGCATTGAAAGCATAATTCCTGAAACTAACACATACGCACTGTGTAACTCGCAAGTCCTTTGACGTAGGAAAGGGATAACACGTACACAAGAGTTTTGGTTAGAATTGACAATTGGGCCTAAAAAACTCATAGAAACTTTAACAGAAATTTCTGATAGCGTTATTGGGTAATTGGAGGAATAACAGTCGGAATCTTAACGCCATCGACTGCAATATTAAGGTCAAGTCTGTACTCCTTCGTACAGTTTGTGAATTTAGTGGAGGGTGTTAAGTTTCGTGCAATGAGGAAGCGAGAAAGATCGGAGAGATAGCCGTTGACTTTGAGCACATGTCATCAATTCAATATCGTTGCAACGTACGAGGTGATAGAAACTCCCTCTGGTGGTTGCGGGAGTTTAGAGATGTAGAAGTTGAACAATAACGTGGAGAGGACTCCACTCTGAGGAACCCCGTGTTTAATTCTTCTCAGTTTTGAGTTTTTACCTCGAAATGGTACGGATGATTGATGACCGCTCAGGTAGTTCGTGGTCCACCTCTTCAGTCCCGAAGGACACCTATGACGCTAAGAGCTGTGGTGGTATTTGTCGGAAGCCATGCTGGTGGTTTTGTAGGCTCAGGTGGTGTCTGAAGGTCGGATACACTTCTCCACTTACAAACTTAATGATAATTCGGGTGGTGGAGCACGGTGCTCGCTCGTTCCGTTGATGTGGTTGGCCGTGGGGAAACGGTCGGATACACTTCTCCACTTACAAACTTAACAATTCTTAACCATACCCTGTACAGGATATAAAAAACAGTTTTTCATAATAAAACGGGTTTTTGTTTGTTTTTAATTATATCTTTTTATTTATTTTTGTTTATTTTTACTGTTATAATGTATCAACCAGTGTAATTTGCTTAAACTTATATACAATTAAAACTTCAATTTCAACGAATTGAAACAATTGTAAACGCCCACATGCATACATACCCACATACACGCAGGCGGGTATGCAGCATGCACAATTAATAAATTTTAGATGCATTTAAAATACATTAGTTCATATGATTTTGATATACACACACATTGAAAGTAATAACGGAGTTGTATAATTGTACACTTATTACTTAATGCGAAACAAAGTTAAATAACATGAAAAGATTTGTATGTAATAATAAACAAAAAATTAAATAATTAGCATGGTACATACATATTTTGGTACGTATGCACTAGCCAAAGGGCTCTTATGTATAAATTGAATTTTTAATTCCATTTTTCTTTAAACTTACTTTTTATTAACAATTAAATATAGTTTATTGCAAAAGAGCAAATACATACAGAGTTGTATTTTTGTATATATAATTACGAATCTATGGATTTGAGAAAAATGGTTTAAGAAGAGAAGAAAAAAAATTTTTTTTTTACAAATTATATACAATCCATTTTTGAAGTTTATGGTAGTTTTACAGTGTTGCCCATAACTTGTATGTTTGTAGTGAGATTATTGTTAGGTATTTCTTATAACTGCTCTAAACATTTCAAAGGTCGGCTTAGCATATGTATCTGCGTTCGAAATCAAATAATAATGAAAGTAATATAATATATTTTTCGATAGTAAACAAAAATATTCTTCGAGTTTAACAGAAAAAAAAAATTAATAATAAAAACAAATTGTAACAGTTTTGTAAAAAAACATGAAATAAAATTTTTTTAAACAGTTTTGTAAAAAAAATATGCATATTAAGCATTTATATAGTATTTTAGTGGGCGCAACATAGCAGACCAGCTAGGTCTACAGGTATGTGCTCGTATTTAGTTAGACAAAATTTTTTTAATGTACATATTAACTGCATAGTATAGCTATATAGTTAGCTTCTTGATAACTATATGAATTTATAAATTATATTTTATTTCATTTCATACAATAAAATAGTTGATATGCCTTTGGATAAAAGTCCGCGGCACAAAGCACCAATTTGCAACGCTTGCAATAAATGTGATTATGTATTGGATTTTTGTGTTTACACACATGTACATACCTAGACAGAAGTACAAAAGCATATTTGTTAAGTTATATATAATTAATTTTATATTATATATAATGTATGTATATGTATATGTGTTGTAGTATATACTAACAGTTATTTTATTCGTGTTTTTAAGTATATGTTCGGAGAAGTACGATTTTCTGTGCTCGAAATTTAAGTTGCAATAATTTTTACTAAAATTATAGAATTTTTTTCCATCAAAATATTTATTTTCAACGCAAAAAGTGTAAGTAGGTATTTTTTTATAAAAATATTTTTTTTCTCAACTGAAAAAACTTTAACAAAAGTAAGTGTTTATAATTTTAGATGTTACATGAATTTAAAATTTTGTTTGAAGAAAATCGAATTCTTTCTATAAATGCATACATAACGCAACTTAAGCTATTTAGACAAAAAAAAAATAAATTATTACTTCATCAAATACACAAATACGTCTCTCATATGCCACTATTAAGACATATTTACTCAATATTATATTTTTTACATTTATTTCGCTAAGCATATTTACAATAAATCATTAATTGTTACTTTGTGGCGCGTGCATTCATGCAAAGTCCTTACAACAAAGCAAAAATTATAAACTTTTCCAGCAACTTCACTTAATAAGCATAACTACAAACATACCTGCAGCTACTGTTATGCATATATGTATGTATGTACATATTGTATTTCATTTCAATTGCATATGTGTCTGTGTGAATTTACAAAAATATTTACCATTACTTATTATTCATTTAATAATTGCTTTTTTGCTTCCTCTATATTTGGTTGTAAAAACTTCTAGAAAACTATTTTTTTATTTTATTTAAAATCTATTCATTTATATATGTATGTATGTATGCCCACTACTGGCTTTAAAATTGCACTCACTATGCTGTGTAGTTATGTAAATTGGATTAAGAGTCTTAAACTTTATGTGACTACAATTTAAAAAAGCTTTGTAAATTTTGAGGTTACCATGATCCGGATTGTTTTCTTTACGTTACGTTACACATTTTGGATTTTCTTATGTTAATTGCATTTTTTTGTTACTACGTATAAGGAATTGGTGTTTAATATGATTTAGAATTTTAATGGATGAGCGATGTTGTATGCAGTTATTATTATTATTTTAATTTTTTATTTTTTTTTTTAAATATTTTATTTTAGTAATCTCATTTGCGGTCAGAAAAAGTGCTTATTTGTGATATATTTTTGTTTTATGCCACAGTATACATATGTATATATCGATACATGGTACATACATATTTATGCGTTTACGAGTATTTTTTAGTATTTTTTTCGGTTTAAAGTAGCCGACATCTTGTTCTATGCACTCACTTTAAGCGAATTCACAACAAACAGCATATTTATTATTCGAATAAGGAAGACAAAGTACGTAAATAATAAAAAAAAATACATAATATAAAAATGAAAGAAATAAAAATTAAAAAATAAAATAAATAAATAAAAAAAATATATATATACATATGCTCACACATATTTAAATCTCTATTATAATCAGCTAGTATTAAGTAAGTAAATTAAAATATAAATAAAATATAAATTAATTTGCCAGCCTCTATTTTTTGCTCCTCGAATTTGTTGTGAAATCCGCCTAGAACATTCTTACATTATTTCTGATTTTTATTATTACAGTGTAATACATATTATTGCCGTTAATTGTCAGTTTCAAGCTGTCAGTGCTAAGCTCCTGGAAAACTATGAATTATGCTGTGGCAGATCCCGTTGGTTTATGCTAATTGTGACTGGTGTAGTTAAAGAAAATACTGTATTGAACATGTGTTTGTAAATTATTTTTGGTATACATACATATATATTTATATTTTAGGCATTTGTGACAGTTATATATTTTTTTATATAATTACTAGTTGTATACATACAGTCATATATGGTGAAAAGGTATTTCCGTTAATTTTTATAAAATTTTGAAATTATCTTCTTTTGATATTAATAGTATTCTGCTTGTCATAATTGCACATCACTGACGTGAGAAAAGCTTTTTCTTCAAAACTCTCCGCGATAAGTACACGCCGTGGCGTACGCATTGCTCATTAAACATAACATAGTAGCTAAACGCTTAGCCGTGTTTTATCCACGCAAACAAAAGCGGAATTCATATAAAAAAATTACGGTTACCTTTACTGTCCGTTGTAAGCAGAGTTTTGAGTAAAACAAAAACTCAAAAATAAAAACGGAAATTCTACACACTTTTCGCCAACACTTGCTACTGTCCAGTAATAAAATTAATGTCATATAAAAATTAGCTTCGTATAAAAATTATAACTAAACTTTTCTCGGTTGCCATAACCAGAAAAAAACTATTACTTTCCATTTTAAAATTTCACACTACAGCTTAGAAAACTATAAAACTACCTACAGACATACTTGAATAACGTTAAGGGGTAAAATGCTTGGCTGTATTGGGTACTTTCTCGACCAGCACTCCTCCAAACACTTCTTACACTTGTCTTTTTCGTTGCTGCAACATTATTGCCCTCTGCTGTATGCGCAGCCTGGCGGGCATTTGCATCGTGTGTTAGTACAGCTCGGTGTGTTGTCGTGTCGGTGCTGGAATTTTGGATAAACCGCGATCGCGTCGTGGCGAAACAATGACCGAGGCCACCTCGCGTGATTGTGTGCTCTCCGTGGAGGAGGCGGCCGAGCTGCGTTTCGAGAGACTTTTTGTGGGTGGCGAACAACTGTTGGAACGTTCCAGATTGCCATTGCTGTGCACCCAGGCTGATGTGAAGTCCTCGTAGACGGGCTTCTTATTGTTGCTGTTGCCGCCAGCTGGTGTTCTGGCATTTGTGACGCTGCCATTGGGCGCAGCATTGCTGTTGCTGGAATAGCGTGAGAGTAATACTTTCATTTTTTCTAAAATTTGTGCATCATTTTTGGCGCTGCTCGCTGCTTCGAGTAGTTGTTGTGCCAGTGGTGACGTATTGTAGTTCTTTACCGGCGACGTGGTAAGTGAGGCGGTGCAACCGCGTACGCGACGTCCATTGCTGTCGTAAAGTATCTGAGAGGAGCGTGTGCGTGTGTTGCGTTCGAAGGCATTGCCGCTGCTGGGTGTTGCGGCACCATTGTGGGCGGTGAAGGTGTCGGCATTGAGTGTGGGGCGCTTTTTGCCGGCTGCGGCGCGTCCACTCCAAGTGTTTGTGACCTCACGCACGGGTGGCGTTGTTGATTTACGCGTCGCGACCGCGGCGGATACATTGTCACTATTCCTATTGATCTCGGTAGCCGGACGACGTACGGAACGGTAAACCGGCTGTTTGCGGTTGAATACCGGCAGTCCGGTACGCGTCGAAATGTCCTGCATGCTGGCGCTGCTGCAATTGCTATTATCCAAGCTACGTCGACGCGGCGCTACTGGCGAGCGTGGTATTTTACTACTTTTACCTGCATTATTATCTTTTGATTCCTTACTTGTTGCGACACTGTTATCGGTTACATCATCGCCGCCGAAAATTTTGTTGGCAAATCCAGTTTTGCGCAAACCCGTGGCATTTGCCACATCAACAGTGATTTCATCGTCGGTTATAAAGATTCCTGATCGTTCGAAATTATCTGCCAGATTCATTTGTGTAAAATTTTGTGCCGGTGTGGTGAGCACAGCTGGCAGTGACTGCGGTCCGGCATCAATATTCAGCTCTATGGGTGTGCTGTTAAAATCGGAGCCAAGTATATCGACTGCCTTGTTAGATATGGTCAGATCATCGGCTGGTGAGAGTTGTGAATCACTGGAGGTCTGATCAAGACGCGCTGAAATGGTTTAATAATGAATATTAGACTCAAGTTAGGTTCATATAATAAGTGTTGGGTTCATATTACCATTACTTTCAGCGTCTTCCACCGAAGCCTGACTGTGCAGTGACTCACGCTTTTGGGCATTTGATTGTATCACACCCAGACTGCGATAGCCCTCATCGCTGATTTCACTGCCATTGTCACTGATATTTTCGAATTTGTTGTTTGTGCCATTTGTGCTGGCATCCGTGTTGCCGGCTCCCACTTGTGTAGTGCCATTCTCAGTTTGTCCAGCCGTATAGTTGAGTCCATCGAATTGTATATGGTTGCCGACGGTTTCACTGCAAATTGGCAAGGATTTGGGACCACTACCGTTACTTGAATCCAACGAGCTCTGCTTCTTACGCATGTCAATAAGTCGGCGCGGGCTGGGCGACATGGAGCGACGTGCTAAATTTGGTGAAGGCGACAATGTTGAAGTGCCATTTGTGCCATTTGCTGTTAGCAGTTTCTCTCCAACGGCGCCATCTGTTGCATTCACAGTATTGTGATGATTAAGAAATTTACGTTGAGGTGTGGGACTGCGACTGGTTTGCTTATTATTATTGCCGAAATTGGGTGACAAATTGTATGAGTTATTGTTGGATATAGGCGATGATGTTGCGGATCCATTGCCGGCAGCCTGATTGTTGAAGTTGGAAATAATTTTACGAGTAGATGGCGGTGAGCTGGAAAATGTAAGGCAGAAGGTTATTTATATATACCTTTATTGGAGAAAATCTGGTGTATTAGTAAATGATACTTATAGTAAAATTGATAGTTGATTAGATACAGTCACGGTTATATATAAACATGTACTATACCAAGTCTTAAAAAACTCAGGAAGTAACAGAATAATTTTAATATCGACTGTGGAATATTTTTGATGAAAATCGCTTTAAATACAAATACATACATATATACATACATACGTACAGGGTTTGTCCGGAAAGTAACAGGACTGAGTCGATTTAAAAAAATGTATTGAACCAATCGTTACAGTTCTCTAAATATTATAAAATAGGCTCCTTCTGCGTCGATTCAGCGCTGCCAGCGCGATTTCCAAGCATTGAAGGCGTCACGGAAGGTATTCTCCGGAATAGCCTTGAGAGACGAGGTGCATGCTGCTTGAATCCTCTCTGTCGTCTCAAAATGCTTGCATTTCATAGGCCTTTTCAGGCAAGAAAACAAAAAAAGACCGGAGGGGGTTGATGGCATATCTAGGCTATAGGGCGACTGGCAGCTATTCACAAGAAAGGCGGTGCGAACCGGGGCGATCTCGTGGTGCAACTTCCAATCGGCTGCGATGTCTTGTCGGACCCGACTGACCCTTCGTTTGAGTATCTTGAGGACTACCAAGTAAAACTTGACGTTGACGGTTAGTCCAGGAGGAACAAATTCATTGTGAACGATGCCCTTGAGGTCAAAAAAGACAATGAGCATCGTTTTCACTTTGGATTTGCTCATTCTTCCCTTTTTGGACGAAGAAACGGCGGCGTGTGCCATTCGGAAGATTGTCTCGGGATCATACTCAAAGATCCATGACTTGACACCTGTGATTACGTTATTAAAAAACTCGAAGTGACTTTCACACATGGTCAAATTTTCTTGCTCTGCTCTAACGAAGGCTCCAGGTGCTCGGAGTCAACTCACCAGCGTTCGTTAGCTAGGAACGCCCTCTACCGAATGTAGTCGGTGCGCGCACGCTCCGAAGTACAATCGCGGTGGAAGATCAGTCCTATTACATTCCGGACAACCCCTCTATTTTCTATGATTTTTCAATGCTTCATTGCCGTTGTTTTATAATTCCTTCTATCCATCTAAATAACTGTGAAAATATGCAAGCGGCATGCTTCAATAAATATGAACGCGTTGATTCATTTGCTAACAAGCAATCGAGAATATTTAATAGTTACAAGGCCTTGTCAAGCTGACTGTTACGAGTATAATCTTTTGAAGTTAACCGCTTTGGGAACATGGAAAATTTGTACAATGATCGATGACTTCCAACTTGATACTCAATAGAGATTAGTAATTTTTTTTTTTTATTTAGCATTAGGGCTCTCTTTGTCACTTCGTATACGGAAATTTTAACGGTTTTTATACCAAGAGATACTAATGACAACGATAGGTTACTAAATAAATATTTGGATTTTGATCGATCAGAATCGACTTGTTCGGAGATTGTAGGGTTGCCCTTGACAATAATCTATGCCAATTTTCATGAAGATAATTTCTCAAATAAATAAGTTTAGCCTAGGAAATTTGGTTTTGATTAATCAGTTTTATGGCAGCTGTAGACTATATTGGTCCGAAATCAACGGTTCCGACAAATGACCAATTTCTTTCGGAGAATTGGCCGTAAGCAAAATTTCAGGTCGATATCTCAATTATCATGCAGAAACACGGCCATGGTTAAGTCGACCCATTTATATAGTACTCTGTACATAATTTACAGAGTCTCCGACGTTTCCTTCTGAGGCTTCAAAACTTAATATACCCTATCCGGGTTATAATTTCTTTTATTATTACTTTTAGCGTTCATATTACCATTATATCACAATCAATATTGTCAACATTGTTATTGTAATAGAATCGCGAATTGTGACATTTGTTGTTGACAGGAGTGCTACGCGCCTACCTCATCGGAGCAATAATCAATTTGACACATTCCAGCGCAATCGAGCAGTTGTCAATGCAAATTACGATTATTGCATGTAGAATTTATGCCTTTTTAACAATAAAAAATTTAATACACGCACAAACTCACATACATAAACAATGCGACTGTCAGCACAAGAGCTGAGCTCAGTTGGAAAGTGTTGTAACAATAGAAGTGCAAGAAGGGGAAAGCGACAACTGTCAAATTTATAAAATTCAAAACACACATATTTTTATAGAGACAGTTACTTAGTGTAGAATGTGGCAAGTGTATGGCGGAAGAATTGCAATTAGCTAGTGTCGCCAACATAAATCTATTTTTTTTTCATATATACGGCGGCAATACATGAAATATCATCAATGCTAAGTAGTGGCGTATTCTATGGGTTTGAACTTTATTGCTGATATCTGATATGTGAACAGTAAGCAAAACATTTGTGGAGGAATTGGTTGGTGTAACGAGACTTTCAATGACAAAATGTTATTAAAATAAAAGTAAATTAATTACTACTTATACTACTATGTAAAAGTTGTTGAGTCAAAAATTTCATACTTTAATATTGAATATGTAAAATTTAAATCACTGCTTTTTCTGTGCACGCTAGTGTATGAGAATATGTACTTATGCATAGACAAAGAGCATTCAATCCGCAAGCTTAATGCTTTGAAGAATAAATTCCGTAGTGCATTTGCATTAATTAATAAAAATGGCATTTTAATGTTTGCAAGATATATGCATGTATATGTGGTATATACTCGTATTTCAATTTGCAAATAAGCCACTAATCAATATAAATTACAAGTAATCACAGAAATCAGCGTGTTTATTGCGGCAGTGTTGGCATATGAAAGGGGTGGCCTATTATTACATATCAAAAGCTTATATACATACATACATACATGTATACCATATGATGAAAACTAAGTGGACTTTGTGTAATAAACAAACCACACACATACATATATACATATACGTTTTTAAGTTCACACATTTTACACATATACATAAATATTTCTGACAGTGCACTCACCGCTCATAGATGACTTGTGCTTTGTGCAATTCAATGCCTCCGTTAGTTTGGTTGGTGGTGCGTGGCACCAGGCGTGCTGCAACTGATGAACGATGCTGTGCTTTGCAACGGCAAGGATCGTGCTTATCCAGATAGTGGGCCAGGGTGTCCCAACCACCGCCGACACGTACCATAACGTGAGAACGTAGGATCTTTATGAAACAACAAAGAAGTAAATTAATAAGTAAATAAGTAAGTTATTATTATTTTTATGAGGATTCAACTCAGATGGTTACAAATTCCCAATAATTAGTTTTATGTACGTAGATAGGAGAATGGAGTCATATGTAGAAGTTCACGCAAGTGAGGAAAGTTCTCTGCGCGTCATTCACTTGGGAGTGGCCAGAAACGATTCCTTTACACATGGCTCAAGCAGCTCACGACTTTCGGTCTTAGACAAAGTATCCTCTAAAGAGTTGCGCGCTGGGTTTGGGCCCACCACGTAAAAAAACCCCCAATGAAAAGGAAACAACAGCCTCGGACGATAGACCCCCTTTTGAAGACGATCATGGCAAACGCATTAAGGATTACGAATTAATGGTATGCACCTAGAATATCCACTCCCTTAATTGGAAAGATGCGGCTGCCCAGCTTGTTAATATAACCGTAAAAGTAAAGACTGGCATCACTGCCATATAAAAGAGCACAGATTCGATGTGGGACTTTGGGGTGGGAGGTAGATGAGTGTCCTGCCACCGTTCTACGACAGTCGGGTCTACATAACCGGAACGGACCCTGATTTTTATATGACCAAGGACTGTCAACTCGGCAGAATTTTGCCGCTACAGCAAAAACGTCTGGCCACAATCCGCATCAAAGCGAAGTTCTTCAACAAATCGCTGATCTGATTTGATTACAGTTTCGGTGGTTTGCCGAGGCTTATACAAGAAAGATTTAATTGCAGGTGAGAGCCAGGTTAGAAATAAGTAGTTCGGATTTCATATTTGTTTTATACAGTAGTTCAGCTCACACCCACTGAGTTGGTGCGGATAGAAATTAAATGCCTGAGCAAAATTTTATTGGCCACAAGGCGCTTTGCTGACTTAAACGTTCGAATTATAGTAGTTCTATTTTGAAGGAAGGACTGTATTTAGTAGTCCAAGTACGATCTCTGGTTTAGCCATCTAACCTAGCCTAACCTGGCCTCATTAGACCGGACGGTGGACTTTTGATCTATACCCTATGCGTAATAAGAAAGTTTGAAGTAAAATTACGAAAAAATAATATTCTTAAACTTTTATGGGTGCAAACCTAGCAATCGTGTTTTTTAATTTAAAATTCCTTGCGATAATTTTTACTTACCCGCACAAAGATTAACACCTTCGTATCACCAATTCGATATTTGCCCTCCGACACGCGTACCATTGGGAACTGCGATGGACATGTACACTTCTCGACCAAATCTCTGACCTGTAAGAGATGGAGAACGAACAAATAGTAAACTCGTGTCAAATGCAACGAAAGTAAAAGCTGAATTACATGATTTTTATTAATTTGCGTGTTTCGAGACTACAATCATACGGCAATACGATGCGATCGCACGCTGCTAAATTTCAAAAAAATTCACAATGAAAAATAAAAATAGAAACACATAAACGAAATCCGCGCTAGGATAAAATGATTTGCCACAACGCATCAAACACGTAACATCATTAATTTTGTGCAAATTACAATTTGCGGCATCTTGAATCCACTATAAGATCCATTCATGCTAGCCGAGTCATTCGTCGTCCATTTGTCTGCTCGCGCATTGCACAGTTATTAACTTAACAAATCTACTAACAAATTGCCATTTTCCACTGAGGTGTTCCAGAGGAAAGAAAGGCAATGAGCAAGCGTAAACCAAAAATATACAGACAAGCAAAAAATAGAGAAGCATTTCAAGAAGCGTGCAACATTTTGCGGCATAAAATGCCAAAACAGTTGCCACCGCTGAACTGTGATCATCAACAACAGCAACAGCAGCAAGCACAACCGCAGCGGCGGCCAACATCAACGGCGCACAAATCCTATTAGCGATAATGAACTGATGGCGCATGCGACTACCTGACGGACGGACAATGCCAGCTTTTGTAGCAGTTCATCTTGCCAACCCAAACACCAACAACATAACAACAACGCTTTATTTACTCGCTCGTTGACTAGAGCTTGCTTGCGTCTGCGCTGATGGTTGCCCAGTAGTGGCGTGGCGCAGCGTTGAACCGTTGAACTGTTGAACTGGCGCTCAACATGGCTAGGAATGCTGCACGTTGCATGTCGACTGTATGCCTGTATGGTGGCGGTATGGTTGTTGGTGCTGCGCATAATTTCACGCGCCTCTGTTTGTTTAAACAAATAATCGGACAAATGGCTGTTCGTGATGCATTTACTTGAACAATGACAGCGGCGATTACAACAACTGCATGTAGGCATTAATAATACCAGCACCCAACATCTAAACATCAACGGCCTTTTGACCTTTCCGTCTTCGTTTCGTAAATCCTTTGTGCACGCGCAATAATTACCACTTGGAGACGCGCGCAATTTGTGGTGAGTTGCACCGCTGATATATCGTATAAATTCCAACATTATGGAGAATTTTAAGTTGAGGTATTGCCTTCAAAATATGTCGGAAAACATGTCAACCATCTTCAGACTAAACAAAAAGAACTGCTAGAGGTTCCACGGACATATTTGTGAGAAGGAATATAGAAGTCATAATTTCATTGCAGAAGCCATGACAAAGGAGAGTATACATTAGTATTAACAATGACTTCCACGATGGTAAGAATCAACATTTGGATCTCTGAATGACTGAAATATTCAACAAAGAAGTTTCATTAAATTTTGTGTGCGGAATCAAATTTCTGGTGTCGAAACGTGCAGAATGTTGGAAAAGGTCTTCGGCGATAATTGTTTGCGCGAACCAGCGGTTTTCAAAGAGGGTCGAGAACGCGTTGATGACGAATCACGTCGTCCAGGAAGGCCTTAAACATCAACTGATCATCAACAAGTCAATAAAGTAGAGGAATTGGTGCTTAAGAATCGACGATTAACAGTCAGAGATTTTACATGTTTTGGTGGAATGTCAGAAAGATCAGTTGAAAACCATTTTTAAAGATAATTGGGGCCTAAGAAAAGTGAAAGCACAATTGTTTCCAAAATCGCTAAATTTTTTTCGAAAAAACAGCATCGCTTTAACGTCTATGAAACAATGCTTTCCAACTACAAAGATGTTATGAAAAGTGTTATTACTGGCGATGGACTTTGGATCTATGCTTACGACCTGGAAACAGACGATCAAAAATCACGTCAAAACAGGTCGAAAATCTAGGTTATGTTAACAGTTTTCTTCGATTATCGAGGTGTGGTGCACTCTGAACTCCTTACGAGTTACGCGTCATTTGTGTGAAGCTATTCGTAAAATGAGGCCGGTATTAAGAACCGACAACTCTTGGATTTTGCCCCACGATAAAGCAGCGTCGCATACTGCATTGATTCTCGGTGAGTTTGTCGTCAATTTTTCAACCAATATCGTGTCGCAACCGCCGTATTCGCCTGATTTAGCACCATGTGACTTTTGGCTATTCAGCAAACTCAAACGAACGCTCCGGGGAAACCGTTTTGAGTCAATTGAAGACATTAAACGTGAATCGCTACGCGCTTTGAAGGTTATTCCGAAAATTGAGGATTGGAAGAAGATGTTGTCACAAGTGTATTGGTGCCAAAGGGGATTACTTTGAGGAGGATGTTATAGATTTTGAGGAATAAATTAAGAATTTGAAAATTATGAACGAAGCCCTACTATTTTTTGCTCGTAATAGTTACTATTTAATACATATTTTCCATTTTCATTCCACTATGCATTAACGGTTTAAAATTGCATGCATCTAAAGTAGTATCAAGCTACGGCAATGCCTGGCAGCTAACAAGCGGAATTGAACGATTCAGTCGGTCAGTCAGTTAATCAGTGAGAAAACCCGAAAGGGATGATCAGTCTCATGCTACAATGAATACAGCCTCGCTTATTTTAATAGAGAGAAAGACCATCGCAAAAATAATACAGTGGCTGTCACAATGTTCATCATAAATTGAAGTGAGCTACAGCTCAGACTCGGATTGTTTAGTATTGGAAATCTAATCAGGTCTCTTTTTTTTACATATTGTGACTAATAGATGCGACAAAATTTTTAAGGAGCTTAACGCATTTGGAATGAAGAATAAAGACGATAATCTCCTACTCAGACGATTCATTGAACGAATCAAGGCAATAGATTTATGAGTGCATTATATCTAGAGATCAAAAAGAGATGATGAGTACCAACCTCGAATATTTGAGTACAGTTTCGATGAAAGCAGATTTTGCTTGGCAATATTATGCCTCCACAATAAGATTGAGACACTAAATTTATAGAAGCAAAATAATTTACAATTTTTGCCATGAAAATTCTTACGATCTACGATCTTCTTTCTCATTACTCTCAGAACACCGTTTGACATATGCTTACACTATGTACATATTTAATAGAAGAATGGCAAGCAGCTGGTGACTGTAGTACACAATTGCTTAGTGTTGATAGTCATGATACATGCAACATCATGGGGCATGCAACAAGCGATCAATGTAAATCTAAATGCTTCCCATAGATCACGATAATCGTCATGGGTTGCAACAGCCTACCTACCGTTAACCAACAAGTCTAACGCACAACAACGACACCAGCGGACAGTGAACAGTGGAAGACAGACAACAGACAGACAGACGGACTGACGCACTGGCGGAGCTCACGTTACGTCTACACCAGGGAGGATAGCGCATACTAGTTGCGGAAATCAATCACTTCGCACAAAATGTGCGAGTCTGGCAATTACTGTTGCCACCGATGCCTTTTGACGATAGTTGCCCACCAGAATTGATGATGCATGTTGCCATTGTTTTGCTTTGCTTCGCTGCTGCTGCCGTAGCCAACCGAACCGTTGGTCTGTGCGTGGTTGTTCTTGTTGTTTGGCTACGTTTGCTAAGCATGTTGCACAGTGTGATTCGTTATTGTGTCGGCCTGTTGACTTGCTGATTGGTGTTGTTGATGTTGTGCGCTAAGTGTGAGCTTTGGTTGCTGTTGTTGTTGGCGCTTGGTGGCGCTTCAACGTTTTCACGCCCGTTTTGGTGTTTTTCGGCATATTAAACGAACGAAAATGGAAAAAGACAAACGCATGCAGCAACAGCAGCAACAATAACAACAACAACAACACTAACGCACTGATCATCGCTTGGCTTGTCAAGCTAGCCACGGCGAAGATTTTGTAATGCTGCGATCCTCTGACAGCGATTTAAACGGTTGCTGTCGTCGCTATTGTTACTGCTCGTTGTTGTTGTTGTCCAATTTGCTGCAATAAGAGTAAAAGTGGTTAAAAGTGGCATGGTATCTATAGGCCTCTTGGCGCTGACCGCTCAACCACTTTGCGGAATGTTTTGACTGCGCGCCTGCGCATATTTCATTGTTGTATTTAGCAGGAGTTTATCGGCGCTCACACACACACTTCCACACCGAACATGTACCGTACAATGTATGCGCCTTGTTGACTGCGGCGCTTATTTATTGCGTTGACCACCGCTGTGTGTACGTGCGTTTGTGTGTAGGTATGCATGGTAATTTGGTTGGAAAATCTTGCTGCGGGCGTGCGGAAATCTAAAAAATCTCTTTGATTGCACGCCGTTCCGGCTTGATCTCACGGTGCGCTGTTTGGCCGTTGAGCGGCTGATCGGCTGGTGGTGGCATTTTATGCCTAGAAGTGACATTTCATCTACACACGTCTTGTCAAATTAGTAAGTTGATGCATCGCCTCCGCGTACATGTAGACTTCCGGGGAGGATAGCCGCTCGCTCTATTTGAATAAAATCAATTGAAGGCAATAAAAACGGTATTTTTCGGAAAATAGAAGAGCAACAGGTTTGATGGGAAAATATCGACGGGACAGTTTGTATGGCAGCTATATGTTATAGTTGTCCGATCTGCACAATTTCTTCGAAGATTGTAGAGCTCTCTTAGTCAATGGTGTCTGCATCATTTTTTGTGAAGATATCTGGCCAAAAAAAAAATATTTTCTCTAGAAAAACTTGATTTGGTTCGATCAGTGTATATGGCTACATCTCACAGTGATCCGACATTGGTGGTTCCCACAATCGAGCAGCTTCTTGGAAAGAAAAAGTAGTAGGAAAAATTTCAGTTCGATTTTCGTCATGTTGATCAGTTATAAAGCGTCCCTGACATTTTCTTCTGGGTTTCAGAAATTTCGTTGCAAATCCTTTACGTGATAGAATATTTATTTGAAAGAATCTTCCAGTTATTTGTTATTGCAAATAATATGAGTCTCCAAATATTTCCATACATTTTTCCAGCTCCACATATATGTAGGTGACTACTTTACTTCTAAACTTAGGTACAAAGCATAGGCATATATTTGTGTATGTAAAAACACCAATGACCACCGGTTAGTAAGGTATCATGCCTCCCAGTCAATTGCAAACAAAACCACATTATGGCAACATAACATTTTACGCTTTTTCCATGCGCAAAGCGTTCGTTTTTGTTTGGCGAAATTGCGCACGCGCAACTGACTCACAAAACGTGACCACGAAACGCTGTAAAATGTGAAAATGCAAAAGAAGCGAAATAAGTGAAATAAGCGACAACTTCTGTAGCCCTGTGAAAATCAATAAAATCAAACCGCCAATGAATGTCGCCTCAAGTACTTTTCCGTACTTCTTCAATTGCTTGCTTGCTTTAATTTACTAGTAACGTTTTCCGCTCAAAAACCAACTGCGCTTTTTTTTTTAGCTTGTGGATATCACTGAAAAACTATTAATATGTAATCATGCATTTCCTTGGGGTATCGGAAATTCTTTTATATGTAAATATGGTAAGAGCGGAGACGAAATTATGGACAAGAGGGAGATAATGTGTTTGTTTGATTTAAATTTTTTTTTTTAAAAAAGGCTGAGCATTATAGAGGATGCCTTGTTAAAAAAGCCCACAACGGTGTTTCAAATAAGAAATTATGAATATGGCTTATGCTAGAAAATAGATCTTGGTACGACTACAACAAGATTGATTGATTGATATGATCATTTATGTTTGCTAGGATTATTGCTAGAATTGTCTGAGCTATATTTCAGAATTAGAAGGTTAATCAAAAGCACTACTGATGCTCCTGAAAGATCCGCAAGCACTTCTAAAACATTACAAATGCGTTGAAATGAAAAACTGAGTACAATAGAGCAACTTATGCCGTTACTCAATAGGCTTCCCATGACTCATAACAACAAAGTTCGCATTGTTGAAGAATAAAATTTAGGAGGTTCACAGTTGCATGGACTTGAGTTTTTTTTTACGGGGTTAGATCATCGAAATAACAGCCCTTGGCCCGATGAAATACGGCCGTTGTGGGAATTGTATGGACTTGAGTCGAAACAAGCGCTAGAAAAATCAATCGATGGCGAGCATATGAGCAAATGTAAAACAGGTACAAGGTGTATGAATAGCTTACAAAAAATTTGAGACGATAGACGTAAATAGGAGCAAAAAATAACGAGAAGTGTTTGCTAGAATAGTTGGTACTCAAAACAAAAAATGCCTAAAACCATAATTTCGGCAAGTTCTTGAACGAACACGTACTGCGTCTACCAATAGGGATGACGTGACATGACGGCTTGTGGCGCCAATGTTTGTTTACGGATTTATGTCAAAATGTGTCAGTGAATTCAGTAAAGTTTGCCATTTAAACATGTCACGTTTCACGTTTTCCTTCAACCCTTGGAAATTGTCCAAGATTATTACGCAAATTCACGTACTCCGAAAAATTCGTCTTCATGGAATAATCGTCTTATCAGATGAAGCTCATTTCTGGCATAATAGCTTCGTCAACTAACATAATTGTCGCTATCGGAGTAAATATTTTCTCATGTGGGTCAGCAAACGTATTTAGATCCCCAAAACTTACAGTTTGGTGCGGATGCGATATGGCGGCATTATCGGGCCTTATTTCTTTTGGAATGAGGCAGGAAATGCCGTTACCATCAATAGTGACTTTCCTTCCGGACTTTGATTAAATTAACTTTGAAGGTCTGCATTTCCAACAAGACAGTGCACCCTTTCATATTTCGCGTCTAAACGTGAATATAAGGATGAAAAGTTTGGCGTATCATTAATTTCGAGAAGAAACCCAATAGAATGACCACCAAGATCAAGCGATTTAACACCTCTAAATTATTTACTCTGAGGATAAGTTTTATCAAAAGTGTATGCCAATCAATCGGAAACACTTGAGGAGTTCGTAGACAACATTCTGCGCAGCATAGCCGAAATTTTAGCCGATGTGTACCGGCATATCAAAAATTGGCGGAAGAGAATGGAGATACATATATAAACGGAATCGTAGTGGTGATTTGACCGATAGTTTGTTCAAATCGAAAAATACCAAAAAATTATTTGCATAACAAAACAGAAACGATTTTCGCCAGATTTGATTGTTTTATATAATTTTAAAATCATTCTTTCTTCTTGTTGAGCCCTATATGCATATACATACTTCTATATATATATGTAAATGTGGCTGTATTAGATTTAGTATGTAGTAGGGGACAATTTTACAAAATTCTTGATTTCCCATAATTTCTTCTGTTTTCAAATTCATATCTCCACGTGACCTTTTTAAGGTAGAAGCTTACTAACTTAAATAATTTTCCCACTTATTTTCTGAAAATATTTTACAATTGGCGACATTTTTACTCTGAGCAACTGTAACATAACCTCACTTTTATTTATTTTCGGGTTATGTGTATGGCAATTTCTAAATAAATTCACGGTGTAACTAACTTAGCATACATTGCATAACGTCCACACGTAAACCGTACCTACTTCGAGTCAAGTTGTAATCTGATGGTTCAAACATTACAGTTATGCATAAACGCACAGGTATTTCTAGGTAAGCACATGCAGCGCAATTCACTTTGAAGACTTTTTGCGAAGCGCCATCGCGATATGGCAAAGTTAATGTCAGAAAATTTGTAATCATGTCATTTATCTGCTCATTTGTAATTAACTGTAAATTCATGTCAAATGTATTTACAGCGCTGCTTATGTAATTTGTCAATAATGTGCCCACATAAGTATACACGAGTAAGTATGTCGATATGCGTGCCACTTGACAGTTAACTGTAAATTTGCCAGATTTGGCTAATTCGCGTTGAGGTTTGCTGCACAAAATATTATAAAAAAAAAACACTGCAAGTTTTATTACATCAAACTATTTAAAGGTGAAATGTACTCGAACACGCATAAGTTATACACCATAAATGCATGCTTAGGATAGGTGGCTGTTTGACTCACCATCTCATCCAAACTCTTCAAATCGTTGGTGATAATTTGCGGTTGTGGGCCATACATCAGCATCGGGCTATTATCGTCGTCGTCCTCATTCTCCGAATCGCTGTCGAACATATCGGTTTCTGTGGCGACATTATCGGTATTGATGCCGATCTCAGTTTGTGTGCCAGTCGCATCGGCGTTGTCTGTTTGTGTGCCACACCCAATTCCATTCGCTTTGTTGTCGGCGGCGATTTCTCGATCGATTTGCCGCTCCATCTGCACCAGCATGGGTGCGAGCATACCTGTTAATTTAATACGTTGCAATTATTTTCACATATACCATTCACATTTGCCAATCTATGTATGGATGTGTGTTTGTGTGTTAGTGTGTTTTTGCAAAATACACGCGTGACTAATATGCAAATTATGAAAAATGTAAATAAACTGCATATAAGTGAAGTGCTGTTGTTATAACTCACCAAACTTAGCGCCGCGACGCGCCACTTCCAATAGACATAGGATCACATGTTTCTCGTTCTTTCGCATAATCAAATCATCTGTTTCGAATAGTAGGCACTCGATTATCTTAAGGCTTTTCCTGAAAAAATACACAATAAACGGAGTTAGAAGATAAGATCTGTAAGCAATTACTTAATGTGAAAAAAAATTTTGATTTTGTTATAAGTAATACAATTTGTTTTATTATTAAAATTTTTTTATGCATTATCTTTAGAACTCTTATCGACTAGAGCCAACGAAGGTATTACAAAGATCGTCACTTTTTAAGAGTTATAGTTACGGAAAAAGAGTGGATCACATTGCTAAAGAGTATACACAGTTTCAATACTGTAAGCAATTTTTTTTGTAAATATTAAGCGAAGAATTAGTTTTAGTTCGTAATTTTGCTAAATGTTGTTTCAATTTTCATATGATTTCGATTGGGTTAAGGGGCGTTACCAGTGTAATCAATGAAAAATTAGACGATTTTCGTGATTTTTTTAAAAGAAAGTACTCAATCGTATGTTTCGAAGTTCTTTACAAGGTGCTTTCCAAAGTAAACAGGACTTTTTAAGAATATGCTATATTTATCGATTGTCCAGTGAGAATTTCATTACATTTCATTGATTGGAAGTGAAGTTATTGCGTTTTAAGTGTCAGTATGTTTGTGTTATCGGTGCGAAAATGAGCTTCGAACAAAGAGCCAACATTAAATTTTGTTTTAAAATTGGTAAAACTTTTACCGAAACGTTTCAATTGATGAAACAAGTTTACGGCGATGATTGCCTATCCCGTAGCAGAGTGCACGAGTGGTTTCAACGTTTTCAAAGTGGTCGTGAGGACATAAATGACGATCAACATGTGGGCCAATCAAAATCCGTGATCACCGGAAATTCCATCGAAACTGTGCGTGAATTCATCAAAAATCAGCCGAAATTATCATTGAAATTCATGGAAATGGAATTGAACATCTCCAAAACATCGATTTATCGCATTTTGACCGAACATTTGGGCTTACGAAAGGTTTGTTCCGCACAAATTGACTGACGACCAAAAATTGCTCAGAATCCAACATTTGAAGGACGATTATTTGACCAAAAATCACATTTTAACAATTAACCACTCCCTGTATTCACTTGATTTGGCACCGTGCGACTTTATCCTTTTCGGAAAAATCTATTTGCCCATAAAAGGAAAGCGTTATGCAGACGTAGAGACCATTCAAAAGGCTTGCACCGGCATACTGGCAACCATACCGGCCAACGAGCTAAAACACTCTTTCGACATGCTTTTGGAGTGAGTCTATTTTGAATAAAATAAATTGATTTTGCCGAAAAACCCATTTGTTCTGTTTTTATTTTTTAAGTCTTGTTTACTTTACCTGTTTACAAACCTTGTATATTTAAATATATATAAGTTAATGAAGCTTTGCACACTTTGGCTTTTCACAAATTCAAATCAATAAAAAAGCAGTCTGCTCGGATTTGAAATAATTTTCATTTGTTCAATTAGTATTTGGTTACAATCAGATTACAAACTAGATATTCGAATAATCGCTTTTTTAGTTATTTGAATAATTTTAAGAGCCCTAAAAACATATCTGATAATATATTAACAAAAAAATTTTGTATCCTTACCTGCACCAGGTTATAAAATTGGACACATTGTCGCGTGAAAAGAATGTTCCGCTTTTAGCTGCTGGCAAGTAATGTACATTACCCATGGCGAGAATGGGGCCGGCCGAGCCGGAAGTCATTGAGCGCGTCATCGATTTGTTGCGGGCCTGACGGCGAGCCAAGTAATCCTCAGCCGCTTGGCGTACATAGTTCGCGTGCTGTAGCAACAGAAAAATAAGAAAAAAAATTAGTTAATTTAAATCCATAATAAAAAGAGTTGGAAACCTTACACTAAATTTGTACTAAAAAAATAAAATTAAGCAACATTATATAATCAATTCTAGTTACACTTAATTAAATATATGTATGTGTGGATGTGTGTGCAAGCACATTCACTCGATAAACTCATTATCGTAATGTTAATGCTGAGATCGAAGCACGAATGCGTTTGATGCCAAAAATACCAAAGAATTTGTGCTTGCGAATGCCGCATTTTTAGGTTGACACGCCGCGTTGCAATGCAAACGAAAATAATATCACTTTCTAGTGCGGCGCTTGCACTTACAACAAATACGCGTACAGTGTTCTCTACTTCACGCACTTGGGATGAATTTATTTGCTTATCGGATACATTGAACATTCTCCCATATTTGTTAAAATCATACATAAGGCTTTGCAGAAAATAATTTAGAAAAAATCTTCATTCATATGCCATATAGAGCTTATATTTGAACTTATGACTCAATACCTTCTAAAGTACTGGAAAACCACAACCTCTGCTCTTTCATAGGAAAAAAATATTTTTTAAATATTTAAAGGTTTATGAATTCTCTGAAAGATGATGTTTCGGAAAGAATTTCTTTGCTACCCGCATATTTTTATTTTCTAATAATTACACTACATAGTTTACAGTCATTTTGCGAATATGATGTTAGAGACGGTTTCGGTTACTAAAACTGAGAATGATGAACTCAAATTCGTAATCAGGGCACCTCAAGTACCCCATAGATCTCTTAGCACAACAGTCGCAATTTTTCCTTCAGATTTGTTGAGTAGTAACATTTTATTTTTGTTAAAATCAGTATTTTTGAAAAAGGATATTCTGCTTTCATTACATTTACAACAGCGCGCCAGTCATTCTTTCTATTCGCTGTTTGGCACGAATTGGAGATTCCAAGTCTAGCCAGGACCTTCTCCTATGGTGTGGAGGATTTCCATTTCCTTTGCTTCCCCTGGCGTGTACTGCGTCGAATACTCTCAGAGTGGAGTGGAGTGTTTTCGTCCATTCGGACAGCATGAACAAGTCAGCGTAACCGCTGCACTTTGTCAATGTCGTCGTATATCACAAACAGCTTATCGTTCCATCGAATGCGGTATTCGCCGTTGCCAATGGGCCATAAATCTTCCACAGAATCTTTCTCTCGAAAACTCGAAACGTCGACTCATCAGATGTTGTTATTATCCATGCTTCTGCACCATATACCAGGACGGGGATGATGAGTGACTTGTAGAATTTGGTCTTTGTTTGCCGAGAGAGAGCTTTACTTCTCAGTTTCCTACTCAGACCGAAGTATCACCCGTTGGTAAGAGTTATTCTGCGTTTATTTCGAGACTGACGTTGTTGTTGGAGTTAATGCTGGTATATTTATATATGTACATATCGAAATTAGGCAGTTAAAATGATACTGAAACTATTAATTGTCGGAGTTATATATGTATCTATAGGATAAAAGTCGAATAGTAAGTGGTGGAGCACTATATACCTTTAAATAAAAATATCAATTTCTAGTAAGTGCATTCACACAAATATATGGGTAGGAGCATCTGAAGAAATGCACACTTGCATTTAATTATTTGCGCGATTGTGCGTCAGATATTTGAAAAATCCCAAATAAACGGCTTAACTAAATATATGAGCATATAAATAAAGACATAAAAAATAGACAGTGCCGCGCGAATCACCGGCATCAGTGAATTGGATATTTGCCACTGCAATTGGCAAGCGTTGTGTCTTCCTCAGGCGGGGCTGATGACCAAGCGAACGACAGCAGCGGTAACAATGTAACGCATACGCAGCTCGGAGGTGAGTGTGACTCTTCGCGGATGCGGTCCATTTAAAATTGGGCACATTGTCGAATTATTGCAGACGAAATTGTTTTCATATTATTACGCACATGCATACATATACACATACATGCAAAAATACATATGTATATGTACATAGTGATGTATCTACGGCTAATAATGCGCTCACCACAGTTTTTTATGCTAAAGATTTTTATGAACTTAGCATTTGAGTGTGCAGCTAGAGCGTATAGTATATATCTATATATGTATGTATATGTTAAATTCTGTGTGCCAAACATTCTCAATTTTCATGGTTAAAAAATTCAAGTATAATATTAGAATAGTTGTGCCTGTTTTTTCTAGAAATTTAGGCGTTCGAATGTTACTCATACGCGACGTATGTATGTTCCCGATATATGTATGTACATTGTGACAAGTACCCAGAAATTGTAATTTAAATTTCCCGGATAAGTGATATTTCAAGAATTTGTCTAAAATTTTGTAATTCTAATCAAAAGGCTTACGGTGATTCATTTTTATCAAAAACACAAGCCTATGAGTGGTACAAAGTCTTCAAAGACTTTGCAATGCAAGTTTTAGAGAGATGCCAAGAGACCTCTACATCTCTCCCGAGTCCGTTTGAATGATTTTGATGGATATTGTGGTTAAGAAACGCATTCTTGCTCAACCTCCCGATAAGGCGGATCGTAAAAAGGTCTCTTTGGACATGCTTGATCGTGCGAATTCCGATCCCACATTCATGAAGAGCATTATAACTGCCGATGAGACATAGGTTTATGAGTTTCACATGTAAAAAAGTCAACAATCATCGCAATGAAGCCAAAAAACGAACCGAAACCAAAAAAAAAACGCGCCAAAGCCCCTCAAAAATAATGATGCTCATGGTTTTTCGATATTTGTTGTTTGGTGCATCATGAATTTGTTTCGGAGGGATAGACGGCCAAAAAAGAGTTATATTTCGCCATATTGAGGCGTTTGCGTGAGAACATCCGTCGAAAACGGCCGGAATTGTGGAAAAACAAGATCGAGTGGAAAGGGTTCTGTTTCGAGTTAGGACCTTGTGTAGTGCATAAATAACCGGCGACCTACTGTGAACTTTACCGCTTAGTCAATGAGAGAGCCAATCAGAATAAGAATATATACACGAATGTTGCCGAAATATCATATCAAAATAATTTAGATATATAGTATGGGAAAGCAATTTTTTCTATATTTCTTAAAAATAAAATATTTTTTATTTTCTTTTTTATTTCCAGCATTTTTTCTTCTCACGCCAGTCACATGCAGTCACGCTCTACTCAATCGAACAGGTTTAAGCGCTCACGCGCACATACATACATATTTAGACAACGACATGCACGAGAAATGCATTTCTTATCAACCAACTGGCATAGAGCTAAAATCGAAATATTAGTAATATTGACAAACTGTTGACAATACGACACCTGCATGCGCCCACGCCAAAAATAAAATGTTCATCAAAATATGTAAATAAGTGAAAAAATGCAAATAATACAAATTCATCTGGGATTTAATGTAGTAATAATTTGTTGGCAAACACTTTCAATTTCAATTTGAATAGAAATTGAAATCTCAAACCACTCAAATGAAGCAAAAGTGTTGGACCGCTTTTAGGAAAACCGATTTATTTATTTACTGACTTAACACTTTGTGGGCGACGAGCTAAATTAAACCGCACTCCATCAATGCATTGAACTGTTGCTGTCTGTTGCAAATGCTCTGACAGCTACAACAATAGCAATGACGGCAGCGGTGGCAGCAGCGAACGCCCCTTTTGGGCAGCTTAGCCGATTGGATTTCGAGCTTGAAAGTCAATGCTGGCCGCTGAGCGACATGACATGAAGTGAAGCGTGGAAACGTGCACATTCCGTCAGCGAGCCGATTAATAACTTTATTATTAGATATCAGTGCGAAGATTGTAAAGAAATGCTAATGGCGTTACGAAAATTAAAACTCAAAATGCTCTCCTGACTATTTGTAATATTTCAAGTAATTTTATTGCTGCGAAACTGTCACTTGAGAAGTGCGCAAGTTAAGCAATTCAATTATTTGGAAAGTGAAATTTTCGAGATATTATTGCTTTGCTGACAAGTGGTCAGTTTTGAGTTGTGTCGGTTATGCGCATGCGTAGAGTGGATTTCAACAGTGTAGTAATTAGTGTACGTATTGTGCACGAGTTAATATGTATGCATATGAGAATGCTTAAAAAGACCATCATTTAGTAAGTTGAGGAGCATGTAGGTGTGACATCTTTAAATGTTGATAGTGATGAGCAGATATGGTATTATTTGATGCAATGATATTAGGAGGAATGGTGGTGATTTTTTCCATTTGTTGCGATGTGATACAAGATTATGCAATTTTTTACCCTTACGTTGTATGGGTCTATCAGATGCGTTGAGCTAGACTTAGATTTTAGATTTGAGATTTTTTAAATTGTTAATTATTTATAAACAATTGATTTGGTACTATTGTGGTTTTGTTTAACTAGTTTTGGTTTGATATGGGTTTCAGTAATATTAAGGGATGTGTTATAATATGAACATAGGAAGCCATGATGTGTTATAATATCTTATAGTGTCATACCTAAATGTCGTTGACATAATAAAGGAGATTAGAATTTTGTAATTTTATGTGATATGATAAAAATAGATGTGATTTTAGATGATGTGTTATGAATTGATTTGATGAGAAGTCATATGTGAGGTGTTAAGATATAAAGTGATATCATGTATGATAGGATATGATATGATACAGAAATGATTGATGTGATATGTAATGAATGTCAGTGACGTGTTATATTAAATGGCGTGAGGTTTAATGATAAAATGTGATATGGTGTGATGCGATATGGTGTGATGTGATATGATGATGTGATATTATGTGCGATATGATATGACGTTATATTATGTGTGATTTTATATGATGATATTATGATAGTGAGTATGATGTGATTTGACTGTTACTAGAAGATGTGATGTGTTATTTTAACATTTGATATTATACAATATGTGATATGTGATTTGATGCGTAGTTTCATGATAACATGTAATTTGTTGCGATGTGATGTGTTGTGGCTTATTAAGATAAGATGTAATGACAATATATGTTGTGACGTTTTATTATAAGGTGTTAAGTAATGTGTGATATAATGTGATGTGATACTCTACCATATGATGTGATGTTAGTGATATGATGTCCTGTAAATTTTTATTTATTTGTACTTATTTTTTATTTTATAATAATTAAAAAATATAATTTTTTTTTAGAATTAGTTTCATAATTTGACAGATTATTAGACAATGGCACTTTAAGATATATGATAGGATCTCGCCTAGTTGTGATGTGGTATGAATTTATTTACTTTGGATAGAAATATGAGGGGTTTTTTATATGAAAACATATAATCTGACATGAATTGATATGATGATGTGATGTTGCCGATCTAAAAATAATACACTAATGCTAATATTTTCAATTTTAGATCTTCTAATGTGTTTTGACCCCCATTGTCGATTTTAACTTTTTCGCTTTCCATTAGATGACAGTGTGACGCGGTATGCACCATAGAAAAAGTACGTTCATAATTACATATATTATAATAAGTTCTTTCTAATATGATCGCGCAATTCAATTACTTTCACAATATGCTGCAATGGAAATGCTTTCATGCAGTAATTTTTTAAGATGCTTGCAATGACAGGAAAATAAGTGCTCTAAGTTCATTGCAAATTAGTTGCAACTATTCTCCACGCACGACAATAACAACAAGGCACCTGTTGCAATGTGCTGGAAATAATTACGACAAAGAAACGCATATGTACCGCTTGTCAGCTGGTGGGTGTAGCATACTTACATATATACATCTATATGCACATATAGTAAATATATGACACCCATTTATGAGCACACAGGTTGCATTTCTACAATCATAAATAACTGTTATGGCATGCGAAAGTGCAGGAAGGCATTGTGTTAAAGAAAGTTTCCTACTCACAGCAAGTGCCACAATTACAACAGTAATGCAAGCAGACGCATATTTCGCATTTTTAATTTGTATTTTCATTTCTTGTTTGTTTGTTTGCTTGCTTGTCTGCCTCCTCCTCGCGCTGCTTCACTTTTAGCTTTAATTGCTGGCAAACGGCAAACGGCAAAGCAGTGAAAAGTGTAGGAAGTTATTGCTGGCGCGCGGCGTGATCACCCGACCAAGAAGTTAGCTCATAAACAACAACAACAAAAAAGCGCAACCGAACTAAATATATAAATGTGTGTAAGTTGAAGCTTAACTAGCATAACGTTGCATATATTCATTGTCGCTGCCGCTGTTGTTGTTACTGTTGCTGTTGCTGGCGCAGGCACAGGTAATTAGATTAGGTTAGGAGAGAATGTGTGTCAATAATGCGATGTTCGCTTTTAAGTGCAGCACATTTATGAATATTGCAAATGCATACAATTACAACAATTACATGCTACATACACATATAAGCATATGCATGTGTGTATGCTCTAAAATACATATGTGTGTGTACATGCCTGGCATTTGACAAAAGTATTATGTGTTGTGTTGTTGCGCTTATGTAATATGCTTAAAGCGCCAACTAAGTATGACAAGAAGCACATAATAATCATATGTATGTATATGTATGTGTGTATGTAAAAGTCCCAATATGCACGTGAGTACGTAGGTATGCGCTAAGTACGATTAACTGTTGGAACTTCCGTGAATTTCATTTTGCGCTTTGTCAGCTAAATGACGCCGCTAGGGGGTAATGACTTGTGAATATTCGCACCTTAAATGCCTTAATTACCTTCAAACGAATTTGAACGATTAGTGAATTATGCAGAGAAATACATACTCTACACATGTATTTACATACAACTGTATATTTATAGCAAACAATTCCAATTTCACTTTTTAAATTGTCACACTTTTGACAATATCTCACCCACATAATCTAAAGATAGACCATACATACATACATACATACGTACATATGTAGATATGTAGGTGGCTATTAAGCACATATTACATACATACACTCATGTTTAACAGTTTCTAATGATTTGTGCACACATTCACACTCACTTGCGCATGCAAATGAGCATTGTTAATCCGTTATTTTCAACAACAATTTAATATTTGCCGCCTCTGTGCAAAGCCAGGTAATTTGTTTAATTAATTGAGCAAATAAATTCATTCCGTTATAATTTGCATACTCGCAGATATTCATTACTTTTATGTACATATGTATGTATGTACTTGTGCCGTTTTGACGGACAAATATGTTTAGTTCAAGGCGAGACAAATTTTGTGTCATATTAATAACAAAATAACTGTTAATCTCTTATAAGCTTTTCTCTGACTCATTTGGAAATAATTCATCATTTCGACGCATATGACAATACTTTTGATTTACTTTAGAAAATAATTAAGCAATTATAACATTTATATGCATTATTCTTAATCATTAGTGTTTTCCATAAAAAAATTAAAAATAACCTCACTTAAGCGATTATATTCACTTGCCACTACTGCCTACTACTTAACACTATTCAACAGTTCTGAATGAAAAATTTGCTACCGATGTGCTATGGGTGCTGTAGGGTATTAGAGATGTCCTGATTACGAATTTAAATTCAAAAATATATCTCGAACATCTAGTTTTGAAAATTTAGTAAATGGTGGTGGGGTAATCTTTACACTCTATAACTACAACACAAAACACATAATTTTCGATTCTAGCAATCCAAAACCCCAAGAAACAGCTTCTAACATCACAGTCGCAAAATGACTAGTGTTATCGGTGATTTAGTATATATGATTTTGAAAATTTTTGATGTCTTTAATCTCTAGTCTATCTTCAGGAGGATCTCCAAAAACGTTAGAGTAAATACTGACATCACCACTGCCTAAGAAATGCGATGGATGGGACAAAGACTAAGGCGAGTAGGTCCTTGTGGCATTTACTACAGTGGCTATATAAAGGAACGCAAATTCAGTGTGGGATTCGTGGTGGAAGAGAGACTCCGTCGGCGAATAATGGCATTTACCTCGGTGGATGAACGTTTAGCCACAATACACATCAAAGCGCAGTTCTTCAACATTTCGCTGATTTGCGCCCTAGCCCCGACGGAAGATAAGGACGATGTGGCGAAAGATGTTTTCTATGAGCATTTGGAGTGCACCTATGAGAGCTTCCCCGCCACGAAGTCAAATACTTGACTGATCGACTTCGCCGTTTTTGTTTATTTGGCACCTATGGGCTTCATTACTTATACTCGTAAGGGAGGAATGATTTTCATATAGTTTACGAAATCGTAACTGATTTTAACCCAATTTATGATTGCATATAAGGTGTAAGCTGTATTTTAGTAAAAAGTTGTGTATTTTTTTATAGCAAATTTGACTTTTATGACACCTATCGAGTTTTAATTGTGGATTGTGATTAAATAAAGAACAGCGAACTTCAAAAATATCGATTTTTTATACAAAAGTCCTCGTTAGGACGAGAGCTTAGCAAGCACTTGGCTCATTCAGAGGCCAAAAAATAGGATATTGCACAGTCATCACATCTTAATTGCTCATTCAATTTCACTTGAATAAGGTCAGTTCAGTCTTAAGAGCATACCTGACGCGCTATACATATTATATGCATATCTACATTCATGCCATATATATGTACATACATAGTTCAATGAGAAAAAGTACTAAAGCACTCGACGAAAATGATTACTGCCTGGCGCACATAATTTAATTTAAGTGCATAAGAATGGGTGCATTTACATACATTTCGCTGCAAATGTGTGTGTGTATGTATGTATAAAAAATAAATATATACATACATAGCTAGGTGAATGGATGCGCCGATTGGTGCAACTTGCAACGCGCTTCAGGTATGCGTCTGTGTGTGTGTGGTTTGTTAATAACAATATCGGAAAAGGCGGTAGTGCTCATTAAATTAGGTAACCTAAATATGTCTGGCACATAATCTAATGAAGCCAACAAAGTTGTTGGAAAATGCAACTACAATAACACTTGCATTGTTTATAATAGGGTAGGCATGTGCACATACACGCAGACATATACATATACAGAAATATGGTACTTATGAACGAGATGATGATGTTGTGCGTCGCTCAGGTGGGCGAATAAGAAGAAGCTGCACTGCAAAATGTAAGGCGCTGTGTTTACACAATCAAATATATTATATAAACAAATGCATAATTCAATAGACTCAAAGGTATTCGAAGTGCAGACAACGCTGGGGGCATATGTAAATGGGAATGTGTGTGTATATGTATGTATGTGTATGTATGTAGGTAAGTAATGTGTAATAATAATACTGAAAAAAAACTATAAGTTATGAACAGAAAATATGCAGTGATTTCCTACAATCAAAATATACTAGGGTGAGCCAAAAACTATAAAATATTCATATCGATATATAATATGAAGTGATTTCCTATATTCAAAATATACTATGATGAGGCAAAACTATAAAATATTCAAATATATTTAAAATATACTAGGGTAGGCCAAAAATATTGCAATTTTCGCAAAGTTGCACATTTTTTCATAAAAAAATTTGAATAAAAATTGAAAATCCAAAAAGTTTTGATTAAAAATTAAAAAAAAAATTACGCAAGTGCGAAAAATTTAATTTTAAACACCATTTTTTAATTTTTAATTTTAAACTTGAGATGACCAAAAAAAAAAAATATAAAAATTTATTTTTAACTATAGAAATTTGAAATTTGTTTTACATTTCGGGATTACAAAAAATAAAAAAAATTAAATTTTAATTAAATTATTTGCAACCCTAAATATCGGTGATATTTTCCTTTTGAAAGTCTGAATGACAAATTATTGTTAAAAATTAATATACAAATATATTTTTATTGTAAAATGCAAAAAAAACTTTATTCTTAAAGGAAAGAAACTCAACACAACTGCGCTTGCGTCAGCTCGTATGATTGCATTGCCGCACTGCCTGTTTGATTGAACAGCTGACATAGTGTGTTCGATTCGCTACTCTCCAAAGCGCCGCTGGTCGTATATAAATAATGAATGCAACTCTGCGTGTAAATTATTTTGCAACTACAACTTTTTAATTGCATATATTCCAAAAAAACTTTTTGGATTACCCTCATACCATCTCGATATACTTATAAATCAAACTTTTATATAACCCTTACTATGCAGCTCAAAGGATTTATCACTATTGCTAAAATGCAAAGCTCTATAAATTAATTTGCTTAATTATATATTTATGTTAATATTTATAGCTACCATATGGTGGCTCGTGCCTCGCAGGCAAACGCAGGCGCTAAATGAAAACAAAATCACGCGTAGCTGCTTCACAAATTTCAAGTGATATATGTATGTTTTCAGGTGTAAATATATAATAAATGACATATATATGTATACATAAATATTTATGGCTGCAGATTTCGACGTCGCGGAAATTCCCACTTCGATCCATTTGAACACTTGTCGGCACGCCAGGTAATAGATTTCGCTGGCCTTAATATACCTAATACAGCCGCATTGATTGATGGATTAACAGCCGTGAATTTAACTTAAAAATACACTTTCTAGTTTATTTGATCAAACTCTACGGCATGTGTAGACATGTTTGTGCAACTGCCAGCTCGATTCAATAAAAACTGAAAAGTGCCCTAGTACCCGGAGGCAGTTTTTGCTAATACCAAACACTTATTTAATGTCACGGAGTTGGCGCATCAATTCAGAAATGCTTGCGATTAAAGACTTACAAATATGTCTATTAAGTGACCCAACAACGAAATATGTTTATTTAACTACAACGGCTGATTATTGGTGGCTCTTAAATCTTTCTCTGCGCTCGTATGGTAAATTCAAGTGGGCTTTCATTGGGTTCAAACGTCATCTATAAGCAGCGCCGGCGGTTTGCTGACAGTTACTGCTGCTCTAACTATATTTTTAGCATTTATTTGCTAAGATTAAGTATGTGGTTATGTGTTTGGATTTGGGTTTTTGGTTCTTTGTGACTTTCATTCATGCCATTATTGTCGCTTGGCGCCCAGCCGTTGACCGCGCCGTTGCTCACTCATTGGCAATGCGAATGCGTGAATTCATAACAACATGGCAGCAAATATGTATGTATATTTGTATGCGTTTGTAGATACTCTTATTTGTATGCGAAGCTATAGATTTGCTCCAATTTATTTATCTTCTTTTAGAAAATCTACACCGACCGATCTACTGCTCTAACAGTTACATATAGATGTGTGTACCTTTGATTGTATATATGTATGTATGTTTGCGTGTGTATTTATTGCTGTTTTGGCTTTGTTGCCAACATTCGAACAAACAATAAATATTTGTTGTTGATTTTAGATTTTTTAACCGACATTCACATTGTTTGTTTTTGTTGTCTCTTACCAACGTTTGCTTCTTGTGTTTTGTATTGTTGTTTTTGCACTTTTTACGGTTGTTGTGGCCTCGATTTGCGTTACAAGTTCACCCACATTCGCCAGTTGGTGGCAACCTGGTTACTTGGTTGTTGTATGCTGCGCTCGCGATCGCGCAATTCGATTCGAAATTGGTCATATTTTATAAAAATTATATTGCTTAAGCATTTGCTTAACTCAACCAAATATAAGTAACTGAATTAGTTATGAATTATGCACAAGTGGACGCACTTACATACATATGTATATACATGTATAGTAACTGTTTATTAAAAGAAAATACTCCTAAAATTATATTTGTAAATTAAAAATTGATATGAATTTTTTAAAATTTTCTTAAAAAAATGTTGCCACCTTTTCAAAAACTAAAATACAAATTTATCAGTCTTTGAAATGCTACCTCTATGGTTCATTAATAATTCGTGGTAATAGTTTTAGAGGGTTCAAGCTGTATTAAATAATATATTCCAATATCCCAAACTGCTGCCACGAAGGATACATGACAAAAGTCCACGATCTTGTGTTGGCAGACCGCTGAGTGAAGGTGCAAGGTATAGTTGGAGCCATTATGCATTTTAGGATTACGTCCAGGCGCTGTCGACGGGATGGATGTCGCATTTGTTCACTTCAGGCAACAAGTGACACCGTTAAATTACTTCACAGCTATGTTTGACGTGTTTAAGGGGTTACATGGGTTTACGGTTTTCAAAAAATCGATTTTTTTATTATCTTTTTAAATTCTACAACACCTCTAGAATATTGTCCTACATTTTCAAGTTGATTTGAGTAATCGTTTCGAAGATACAGCCTTGAGAACTTGTGCGCTCGAGGCTAGTAGGTTTAGGCGTCGTCTTTAAACGCGCTTTTCTCGAAACTGTGTTTTGGAAATCGGTTGGCAAGAACTATTCAACCGATCTTCATGAAATTTTTTACAGGTCTTTGAGATACAATCTTAAAGACTTGAACGAAGGACTTTTTTTCGATTACAACTATTTGAAAAAAGATGTCGCGATGTTTTCACTGAAATTTTAATTTTTTTTTTAGAAAATGTCTGCCAAAAACTCAATCTTCAGTTTTTTCCTTCGTCCAAGTTCTGCGTTAAGGTTTTAACTAAAACACGTATGTTTTTTCACTTTAGATGATCTTGTGAGGAGTTATCCTGCAAACGCGGGCTCATCTTTTTTCCAAAGGGTCACCAGAAATGGCGTCGCAATGGCCGAGTTTAAAATATTTGATACATACATACATATGTACATATACATATATTCATTATAGACCAAAGGATAGTCGTAAAAATCGACTTCATCACGTAAAGCTGCGCCGAAGAAGGCGAAAACTGTTCTATCGACCAGGAAGATTTGGTTTTCTGGGATCCATAAGTTGTGATCTACGTTGTCTTCGTGGATAAGGCGAAACGATCGAAGGTCAATCTCAAAATATTCAGCCGATTTGGAAACTTATTTTTTCTGTTAAGTTAAAGCATTTACTACGGCAAAAGTACCAATAAAAATGAGAACTTTTTTGAGAAATGAATTGCAAATTTTCGTTGGGGTTCTTGTAGGCTATGCTTAGCAGACCCTTCCGCATATTTGTATAAATAAGTATTATACCCTAAGCAAAGTACATTAGTTTTGTCACGAAGTCAAAGATGCTTTAAAATTTAAATATAAATGATCGGATGACGAGCTTAGTCGAAATATCGGAAACATGGATTGCTATCTAAGGAAATAATAAAATCTCCGAAGAAATTGCTCAGATCGGATCACTATAGTGTATAGCTGCAATACAAACTGTCCGATCGAATTCAAGTTCTTGAAAGGAATCTTTTGTTATTGTGAAGGGTATTATAGGTATATAGCTTCGTTGCAATCTTGTTTTATTTGTGTTTAAAGTTTGTGAATAATTTTAAAGTTCAAAGCTTCCACATATTCATACAATAATGTACCGTTTGAATCGTTTCATTAAAACATCATATAAAACTGTCTTAAACCAAAAGTGCTAAAAAGCAAAATACAATTAAAACGACTATATTGTTTTAAGATTTGGCAATAATTGCGAAAATATTGTGTTATGCATACTTGTAGAGATTGTGCAAACATACGCGTTTAAACCGTTAAGCATACACTGACGTATTTTGCCAAAAATGAACTAAAGTCAATAATATTCAGTTCCAAGGAAATATACAAAAAGCTTCACGCACACGTTGACTCCAAGCAATTTCTATGCATATGAATACACATACACATCTACATACATACACATGTGTGTATGCCGATAGTAAGTAGGTAGGCATTTATGAAGAAGATGCCCGTTAAATAGGAAACGTGACGGTCGTACAGTTTTGTTTACGTTTTCAATTTGCCATAGCTTTAATGCTAATTTTTCGCGTATTACCTTTTTCCATTGCCCTTTTGTGGTTTGGCAATTTGTCTTGTAAATTAGTTGCGGTCCGATTTTACAAGGTAAAATGCCTAGAAATAAGCGTGGGAATAAAACGACATGGACTCTTTAATGTACGCACATATGCATCTTCGTGAGTATGTATGTACATGTGTATGTGTGTATGTGTGGTAAAAAAAAGTTATTGAAATCATGTAAGAGAGTTTGCACATTGCACTTGGCTGTCGACCAAAAGATTACAATGACAATTTGTGTGAACACCTCAATTTAGTGCAGCACGTCCTTCTTTATTGGCAATTACACGTATGCGGATACATATGTAGGTACATATAATATATGTATTTGTACATACTTATGTACATATGTACATATATGTCGTGGGTACGCATAAATAATTAATGACAGTTTTTCTTTTCAAGCATAGTAATACTGTGGGCAGAAAATAGTAAGACTTTTTAATTTAAATTTCGCCCGAAAACCCATTCGTCGAAGTATTTTTTTTTTGTAGGTTGTTATGACTGTTAGTGACATCTGTGTCACATCAAAATAATTATTAGTGTTTAGTATACGCTTGTATTTCAGAAGTACATAAACTGCATGCGGCGATTTTTGCGATCAGTGATATTATTTAACAGAAAACTTCGATTAAATTTTGTGTGCGGAATAAAATTTCTGATCCCGAAATGTTCGGAATGTTAGTATAATCCTTCGCTGATAATTGTTTGACGCGAGCAAGTGTTTTTGATTGGTACAAATTATTTAAATAGTCAAAGGGTGGAGAACGCGTTGATGATGAACCACGTTCGGATGGCCATCAATATCAACTGATGATCAAGACGTCAACAAAATAAAAGAATTGGGGCTTGAGAATCGCCAATCACCAGTCAAAGATCTTATAAGCATCGTTGGAATATCGGTAGTATCGGTGAAAACCATTTTAAAAGATCATTACGGTCTGAGGAAAGTGAAAGCATGACTTCTTCCAAAGTCACAACATTTTTTCGAAAAAAACGCGTCGGTTTTATCATTTGTGAAACAATGCTTTCCGACTACCAGGATGTCATGAAACGTATTATTAGTGGCGATAAGTCTTGTATCTATGCTTACGACCCGAAAACAGACGATTAATCGGCCGAATATCGTGGCACAGGTGAGCTGAAACCGAAAACACCACGTCAAAGTAGTCAAGAAGTAAGGCTATGTTGACTAGTTTCTACGTTTATAGAGGTGTGGTGCACTCCGAATTCCTTCCGATCGGCCAAATTGTTAACAAGGAATACCATTTGAGTGTTATGAGTCAACTGCGTGATCACTTTTTTTGCTCACAGAGTATATCTCAAACAATTTTTTGAGCTTACCAGAAATACTTGTACTTCTTTAGAAAATTTTTTGTTGATTTACCTGCAATGAAAGAGAAAATATTAAATTTTAGTAAGTTTATACATAGTATGTGTAGTAATAAATAAATAATATCAAACAAATACATATCAAAATATATAATATTACTATCAATGGAGTCTGTATTTTGAAATTTTAATTACAGAAATTTTTGATTGGTGAGTGTGGATAACATATGTACATAACATAGGCATGTCATAGCCTTATGCAAAGCATTACACCTCTTCACTTGTGTGAAGAATGGTTTAAAACTAGGGCAAAAGTGTGCCAGAGAGTTTTTAGAAGGCTTAATGGAGACATTTTTACTCAAAGCTACGTGATTATTGCTTGACTGGATGTCCAGATTTGAATCTATTGGACTATAGTATGTGGTTAGAGGTGAATATGGCCTGACGAATACCCCACATTTGAAGATTCTCGACAAGACAGCTTGAGTGAAAGCAAAAACTTGCCTTTTTGAATAAAATTTTTATTTTTTTTTAATTAAACTAATTTATATTAAATTTTACTTATATTAAATTTAAATTTTTATAACGAGCTGAACTTGCGAGTATAGCAGAACTGTTGGCAGGACTGAATATAAACTAAATTTTTTTATTAATAATTTTTGCACTTCCAGAAGAATAAAAGACGGTTCTTAAAAGTTTCAATAAAACTCGTAACTTTCTTTCCATTTTATTAATGCTCGCAACCACATAAAAAATAAATTTTAAAATACTTTACGATTGTGTATGTACTTGTATGTATGTATAATTTTCGATTTTAGCTGCTAATTATAGTTAAAATTATTGCGGCACGAAATAGTATTATGTAAATAATTATTTGCCGTTTAGGCTTTTTATTGCACTATTTATAAGTACATTTATAGTAAAGCATCATCATTAATATGACAGCTCTGTCAATTACACACACGCGCATACAAAAGCGCAGTGCAATTGAAAGCAACTACGCACACATACATGCACACAAATAGCTTGGTGAAAATGGAGTGGCCGTTGTCCAAACCATTATCCGTCATAACTCAACACTGCAATTTATATGTGCGTATAAGGCACACACACATACCGACAGTTATTCATACATGTATGTATGTATATACAGATGTGTGTATATATGTGATCGACAATTATGTGTGTGTTGCCAAATATGGTTCATAACTTTAATTATAGGCTTTCGGTCGGTCGGTCGGTCCAACTAGGTGATTCATTGGCACTTCATCTGCCAGCCAGCCGCAGCATTGCAATAACAATAATAACAATTTTCGATGTAGTAAAATCACCAAGTTGGGGGTGTATTAGAGCTCTTAAAAGGCAAGGCAAGCAAGGCAGGTTTAACAATTGAGAATGGAGAACTAATGAAACATCAAGCAGCAGAAATTTAAAAATACAAACGCACATACACCAACATACAAGCATATGCAAGGTGAATGGCCAGTAGGAAACTCACAAATTATCTGCATTCATTTATTGTGATCCAACGGAAAACGTTTTGTCTGTTCTTTGGAGCCACATTGTTTGATTTAAACCACCTTCGTGTCGAGTTAAGGTTACTTAAGAAGATTTGTCGATCGATCAGTTTGTATGAGAGCTATACCTGAATGGTATAGTAGTCCGATGTGAACAATAAAAGCGTTACCAAGGATTGACTTCGATCGATCATTTTGTGAGGAAGCTAAGTTCTATAGTGGTCCGAAATCAGCGGCCCCGATTTATGAGCAGCGTCTTTGGGAGCAAAGTTTCAGATGCAAAATTTCAGAGCAATATCTCAGAAACTTATGGACTAGCGTATATAGAGACAGACAGGCAGACATAGTTCAATCGACTCAGCCCCCCACGCCTATATATCATATTTTGGAGGATCTTCGACGATTCCTTCTGGAATATAGCAGTCTCTTAAGAGGATTGAAAAAAAAAACGATTCCAAAGTGTTTATGATTAAATAAGGTGAGCTATTCTGCATTTTAAGCTATGTCGCTACTGTTAACATTTTGAAACTAAGAAGTGTTATGCATAACCTCGTTCTACGGCTCAAGTAAAATCTGGGTGTCATCAATTTCAAATGGAAACTGGGATAAAATGGCGTATAAAATTCCACTGACATCAAGAACAAGTCCAAAAAAAAAACTAAACGACGGTGAAACCGCCCATCAACTAAAGTTTTCTTGCAGGGCTGCTGTTGAATGAGTCGATGTGGTTAAGCATTCACCAGGTGCCATATAAGTAGCGTTGTATGAGTATTTGCAGCAACGTGCTAAAGTGGTCCTTCTTACTCACATACGTATTTAATATTTTCATGTCACACAATAACAACTTTCATACGCCAATAATTACGTTAATAACAACAACAGCGAAATCGTGGCTTATACTTATAAGTGCAAGCATTCGTATGCATTTTTTTTTTGTGGGAAAGGTCATTTTTGTTGATAATACTATTTCTGTCGTCGCATTTCGCATACTCGTCACCATTAACGGCAATACTTTGGGCCGTAACAATAACAACTGCGTCGGTGGTTTTGGTTCCAATAATGGCGGCGCATAGCAGCTTTTCGCCGTCGTCGTGGCGCTCGCCGAACCGAATATGGTAAATCGAAGCAATTTATTAGTTAATATAGTGGTCAATGTTGTTAACACACATTCATATACAGTTACATCCATGTACATACATATGTATGTTTGTTAATTTTGTGTAACAAGTATTTGTACGAGACCAAATCAGGAGTTTATTGGGCTTGTTCGGTCACTGAGTTTTTACTTCAAAAAATGTTTCCCAAAGCAATTTTGCATTTCGCGAAGATTCCTATAAAGTATTGTTTTCTTTTTTTTTATCTTTCTGCTCAGTGTTGTATGATTCACACTTAATACTGCTCTTCAACACTATCACTTGCTACCATCAAGGAGTTCATCAAAGACAACAGTAAGTTTTGTTAGCAATTACGATTTTTTAAACCTACATTTTAAATTATCTTCACAAAAAATGACTTTTCTTAGGGACCTCGCCATTTCGTAGAAAGAAAATTTTTAATTAGTATTTGACTATTCTTTGCATTAATCTATTGTAATTATAAATATTTTTTGGAGTTTGGTTTAGAGCTAATTTCATGCAGAAAAATCTTCCTCAGCCCCAGACAGCTTTTTTTGGTGGTCCGCCTGGAGATCGTGTACTTTATGAAAGGAATCGAAATGTTTAAAACGAATCACTGATTAAGTATTACAATTGGGCGAATGCACCAAATTCACGAAAAAGCTAGGTATTCCGACTTGCAAGTGGATGTTATCCCTTAAAAGACCTTCAGTTTGCATTAGTTATGACGATCTATTTTTAAAATACTAAGACGATTGTTATCGCTATTTTGTTGACCCAGTATCCAAATTGGTTCAGCCGAAACTGAAACTTTGAACAATTTTTTCTTGAAATTGTCTTTTTTAAGCGATACCCACCAGGAGGATGGAGCCATATGTAGAAATTCAGGCAAGAGAGGAAAGTTCCCTGAGCGCCATTCGCTTGGGAGTGGTCAGAAACGATCCTTATACACGTGCGTCAACCAGCGCACGAGTTCCGGTCTTAGACGAAGTTATCCTTCGTATCATTCGTTTGAAGGCGAGTTAAAGTGAGTAGTCGAAACATCCCTCTTCAGGGATGTATGCTGGTTTAGGGACCCGCCACGTAAATAACACAACCCATAAAAAGAAGAAAACAGCTTACTATTGTAAACTCGACTACAACTGCGTAGCGTATGATGTCTCAGGTCATATAGTCAGAGAGTCTTTTTTATACATATACTTCACAAGTCTGGAACTAGCCATATTCCCATTCCTATTTTTGAGCTTTTTTCATTTTTTTCTGTATTCTTGTAATGTTGATAAATAACTAATATAATAATGAGTAGTGAAAATATTAATTGCCTTGTTTTTACGCCACTCCAAAGTTATTTAAAATTCTTTCCTAGACCAAAATACCCCCCTAATTGATATGGTTATATGTAATTTAACTCATCATTGTCGTTATTCGAATAACTCAGAACCTATCAAACGAACCCAATCCCCTTACAGCCTTTGTTCAAGTTTTAGCGGTACTAAATTTTTGCAGGTCATTGGCTCCATCATAATTTGGCAACACACTATGTCATTCATGCAAATGTCAGAGTCAAATGGAGCGAATGTTCACCATACATATGTATGTATATCGCTAAATATTTAAATTTTCGAAAAAAATATCTTCATTGACAGTTTTAAATACATAAAGTCATACATATATACATGCATACATACATACATACGTTTGTACTTTGCTCGGAAGAATATCCCTACAAGCTTTTAACAACTCAATATTGCCGCCTAAAGCCCTTCTATTTGGAAAAATATACTCCTTAAATGCTAAAGCACTTTATTTAATTTGAAAAAATCCAACTTTTTAAATATTTAACTTTGAAAGCAAAATTCGCATATGAGAATCGCAAATATTTGAGTAGATTTTACAAATTGTGGAACAACGAAACTGAATACATAAGTATGTATACATATATACATACCGAAGTACATGTACATACTCGTAGTACAAGCGTCTTCAATTAGGAAAGCAAATAATAATTAACAAAGCCATAAATTATGCAAAACCCTGACTGAGTCGCGGTTAAGTTTTGTCTCAGCTATTTGCTAACTTTGTGGACAATTTGTACACCCAACTGCTGGTGTATATGCTCTTCTCGGCGTTTATCTTTTTTTTATAAATAGACAAAGCTGAAAAAAGACGTTAATAAAAAAAATGAATTTCAAAAATCTCCACATCGTTTCTAATCTCCACAAAACCTCAACAACGATCGCACACGAAGTCTAATGCTCCAACAATTGTTTATTTGTTTGGCAACTCACTTTTCTCACCCTTTTTTGCCACATGCTCCTCACCGCTTTTCAACACTTCTTTAGCTAAGTGTTTTTGGTTTTGGTGTTTTTGTTTTCGTTGCACTCAATCATTTGTCAGATGTCAAAGTGAATTGTCGTTGAAACTTATCTATGCACCGATCACAATTTGTCTTCTTATTTCTCTCTTCACATAAATATTCCAACTAATAAATTAATATATGTATAATCATAATTGATATTGGAATTGGAAATGAGTGAAGAATGAATTGTAAGTCAAATTTCATAAGAATCGCCCGAACGTGCACCATATGTCTGTATGTATGAAAGCCTACATATATTGGTATAAATTATAGAAGAAAGGGAAAATTGCATCTAATTATGGGCTGGAAGCGCGTGCGTACATACACATATACATATATATGTATGTACAAGAAATGCATACGAATGCATTGAGCGCAAAGCGATCGACCCTTTTTGTTATCTCGTACCGTCCAGCAACTCAATCATCGACACTTGACAATAGCCCTAGCAAATTACAGTCAAAAAGTCATTTCCTTAGTGAATACGAGTGCAGCAATCGCTCCAGTGCATGTTATGGGTGCAGCGCAGGGGCCCTTGACTTTTGGGGTCAAGTGATTTATGCGATTGATGGAATAATAAGTGGATACTTATTGGATTATTCGGCGATGCATTTACGATACGAACAAAAAGTGGGCTAATACATTTTTGTATGCGTTGCCAAGGGTTTATGACAATATTACGAAATATTATACCTAAACACATATATATGTCTATATATAGTGTGGCATATACGGTGTATATGCAAAAATATATAAATCATGTATATACATTATATGGTAGTAAAATGTCTTTAAAATGAACTTTCGTCGATCCGCTGTACCTTGGAGAGTTGCGAATCGAACAAACCACTGGCACTAAAACAAATAAACTGGCATTATTAACAAAAAATTGAATTTCTTTATTTATTCTAGAAAAAAAATCGATAACTGAGCTCAAATATAGCAACTACATTAGAAAAAAAAAATCGATAACTGAGCTCAAATATAGCAACTATAGAAATGAATGTCTTATTTTAGTGCTTAGTTACGGCACTTTAAACGTTTTCGATTAATGGCAAAATGTGGGCGTTGCAGTGGTCCGATTAAGCACATCTATGAACTCTGCCACATTGCTTTCCCAAGAAACATGTGTTATACTCTGTAGCAACATGTTGCAAGAGTATAAAAAGAAATACTTATATTGTATACAGGTTAGGTTGATCCGTCAGCCCCATCTTGCGGGCGTTTGTGACTACCAGACAGTGACTAGTTAGTATTCCCATTAAGTTCCTACAGTCTCTTCTCTCGAGTCTCAATAGGAGTTTTGTGTACTATGTGTAATCCAATCTACCGTTTTCTAGATGACTTTTGCAGTTTTGCAGTTTTGCCTCCAGGTAGCTTGTTCCATCGGGTTTTGAATATATTCACTATGCTTTTGTCGAGATCGTCGTATAGACAATGCATGGGTTTCCCAATGTCTATCACGTTTTCGGATGTTAACCGTACACCATTCTTGGCAATTTTGTTAACTATTTCTTTGCCCTCGATTCTATTGTGGCCTGGCACCCAGTAGAAGTGAGTTGCTTACTTCTAGCAACACTTTACAATGCTGCCTTGCTTCTTAAGACACTTCTGGCCGATATGCGAGACGAGCTTACTGCCTTGTTTGGCAAGGTTGGATGTTGACTCTGGAATTACCTTATGCCTAATTCTGGCCAGTACATTCACGCACTAACTCCATCGTCCATTTTTCTATGTCTTATATATGTTTACTTTGAGCCTTCTTATCCAGTTGAAAAGTACTTAGAGAGAAAGTTGTAATGAATAATGCGAAAATTCTCCTAATAGACTTAGAAGTTCCCAAAAATAATTCATAATATTACGTGTCGAAGAGTTCATTAGGCTGCGTTCACACACAGACTCTTTTGAGATTCATTATCGATAATTTCTTTTATGGTGAAAGTTCATTGTCACGAGGACTCTATCGAACATTAGTGCAACTATGAAAGGAATTTCAAAATTAAAAGTAAAGAATCGCTACGAACAAGAAACCGAAACTTGTCACTTGAGCCCGAGCGGCACGCTCCCTTTATCTTCTCTTGTCGTCCTCTCGCCAGTTTGAACGATAAAAGCGGTATCGTGTGAACACAACCTTAGCTTTTGAGATTTTTATTTAAAATGTTAAAATGAGCACTTTCCAATAGTAATTGTCGTTTGAGAACAAAGTTTTAAAAGCACTTAAAAACTCTTCTGCAGCACTTAGTGGTCTTGCAAGGGTTAAGTTTCCACAAACTGATCTAATTGGCAGCTTCGTCAAAAACATTACATGCAACTTGAAAACTTTTCTTTGGAAAAATGTAACGCTGAACCAAACATTTGTATGATTTGAAATCTATATTGGGCAACCACGCTGCCTAAAAGGTCTAAAACCTTGTATTACTAGCACTGTTTTTAGTTAAAGGAACCCAAAGCGTTCTTAATAAAAAGTAGTTATTTTTTTCTAAATACAGCAATTAATATTAAAACCATTCAATCATGCTAAATCTGTCATTAATGTTCACCAACAACTTCATCAATCAATCAAAAGCGCTTATGCAACTCGATTTCCACACACACACAGTCAAGTCCATAGGCAGCCCGGGGCAGAATTACCTTTTATGCCGTTGCGATTTTATTGCGCACATTACCTAAAACTGATGCAGTTGCTTAATTATTTTAGAATTGCTGTCACTGAGCATTATGCAAGCACTCAATTAGCTGTAAATATATGTGCATATGTATATAAGTACCGTTCCAGTTAATAAATTACACCTTGTTGCGTTTAATTGCACACACATAGACATACATATGTACGCCAATTTAAGACATTAATGTGCAGTTCACCATTCACCATTTATTACTTGCTTACACACCTCAACTAACGTGTCGGTGTGTCGGTTGCTGTTTAATCATGTTTACATTAATTTTCTATAGCAGCTTCTCAACGCTGCTCAAAGCATCAAAGCGAATGAGCACACAATAAATCACAATTACAAGCATTAAACGAGCGGAAGGAGAGAGAAAATCTTCATCAACAAGCAATTTGATTTTAGTTGAACAACAACAATGGCAACAATAGCAACAGGCATGTAAAATGTTGGTTAAACAGTAATAATGTTGCATTAGCGTTATCGCACATGCGGCGACAATAAACCAGCCAAAAACAACGAGTTAATTTAGCAGCCAACCGAGGAGGTGACCGAAAGCCAGTGACGAATACGATTGGCTGCGCCGGCGGTAAATGCGACGCGACGGCCGCGGCGAATGCATTAGCCAGATAACCAAGTCCGGTGGCGAAGTGGTATTTGGCCAAGAGCAGCGATTATTTGCCACCATTGCCACTGTTGGCGCTGCAGGTGCGGAGAGCAAATAACTCGCCACGATCTGAAATGCATAAGCACGGGCATTCCGGTTGGCAAAAAGTCCAATGCCACTGGGCAGTCGAGCCGAAATGGGCGGAGCGCAATCAAAGCGATCGAAGGCGATTGCTGGCGGTTCTAAAGTGTGGCAAAAGTGCTGAATGTGTTGAATGTGGCAAGTGGTAAGTGGCAAGTTGTAGGTTTAAATGGTTATGGCAAATGGGCTAGTTAGCGACTGCTGTGCTATTAAATGGGTCTGCTGGTCAACTTGTTGTTCTTATTTTTGTTGCACCTTGGAAGTTTATGGCTGGTAATAATAAAGTCAAATTAATGTGACGTTTGAGACCAGCAATCAGCAGATTAAAACACTTTTCGGCTGACAACGTGCTGTTTAGTGGTAAATGCCACACTTCAGTGGAAATCGCTTAATGATTTCGGAAAAAAATTAATTAACATATTAGAGTTTAAAGTGTATAAATTATGTAAAATTTGTTTACTAAAGCGGGCAAGAATATTATTTTGGAAAAATCACTGCATAAACATTTACGCAGAAGCTCGGACGCGTTTGTGGTGTATATCTCGATATTTATCGCCTAATTGAGGAGCTTACCGGTTTCAAGTTGGCTTAATTTTTTTTTGTTAGAACTTTCTGAGGGGTTCTTTCGTCAGAGGGTGTTGTATCCTTTTCATTGCTGGCGTTATTTACGTGGCGGGTCCCAAACCGTGCGGACGACCCTGAAGAGGGATGGTTCGCCTTCTCACTATAGCTCGACTTCAATTGTTCTTTGGCTACCCAGAGGATACTTGGTCTAAGACCGGAAGTCGTGAGCTGCTTGAGCCATATGTAAAAAAATCGTTTCAGGCCACCTCCAAGTCTATGGAGCTCAGAAGAAGAAGAACTTTCTGAGGTAGATATCTGATCGGATTTCTCTGAAGGGGTTACTATTATTAGAAAATAATTTAGTGTATGTCCGATTAATGTTGGCTTAAATCGAAAGCGAAAAGTTGAAGCAATTACGAAAGCCTCTATAAACATTTTAATATTGAATCTTCTTTAAAGAGTTAAATTAATTTTACTTTTCTCCATTTATCGAAGAAGACGATAACCAAACCCATTGGCAAAATTGGGGTTTTCGATTTGGGATCAGGATCATAAATCCATTAGAACAGTATTTGCGCGTTTCTCCAATACTATGTATAGGATGTCCAAAGCGCGGTTGCCTTTGGTATTTTCTCGAACTATTGACTACTTTGGGCAATATTTTATATACAGGGTTTGTACGGAAAGTAATGGGACTAATTTTCTTTCGCCACAATGGTACTTCGTAGCGTGCGCGTACCGACTGGTCAGTTGTCTCCGAGCACCTGGACAGTCAGGAAAAACATTTTCGTTCGACATGATTGGTGCAAGCCGAAAATGCAGTGTTCGTTAGTGCAGAAGTACTCGATTAAATTCTGTGTGAAACTCAGCAAATCTGCGACAGAGATGTTTGATATGATCAAACAGGCTTACCCAGATGTTGCTTTAGCAAGAAGTGGTGTGTTTCGGTGGCACTAGGCCTTTTTGGAGGGCCGAGAAGAAGTCGCTGATGAAGATTGTATTGGGATACCTGCGACTTCGACAAACACCGACAATGTTACTCGTGTTGCCAAAGTTTTGAACTCAGACCCTTGTCTAAGTATTCCTTTGATCAAGAGACTCAAAAGAAGGATCAATCGGGTCCGACAGAACAACGCAGCTGATTGGAAGTTGCATCACGAAAACGCCCTGGTTCACACCGCCTTTCTTGTGAACAGCTACCTAACCAAGGCCTGCATCCCAACGCTTCCGCAGTCGCCCAGATGTGGCGCCCCCCGAACTTCTTTTGTTTTCTTGACTGAAAAGGCCGATGAAAGGCAAGCATTTTGAGACGACAGAGGGGATCCAAGAAGCATGCATCTCGGCTCTCAAGGCTATTCCGGAGAATGCCTTCCGTGATGCCTTCAAAGCTTGGAAATCGCGCTGGCAGCGTTGCATCGACGCATAAGGAGCCTATTTTGAAAGTCTATACAGATATATATAAGTATGTATATTGTTGAATTTTAAAGCATTTAAGATCACTTGATTCTACTTTTCCAAATAAATTTGGTTGTAAGTTTCTTGTAAGCGCCTCAGTCAAATAGAAAATATAACGTCCTGGAAAATATCTTTGGAGTCTAAGAACTGCTTATCGACTCATGAGGTAGAATCCTTGTACTTCCTCATTCCTAAATACCGTTTGATTAATCGCCTACAAATCAAGCATTTTCACATCGCTGTCACTTGTGTGGTGAGTTGTGGTCGTCAGTGTCACTGTCACTGTCACTTAAAATGACAGTCAACAAAATATTTCTTCAACATTCGTCAGCATGTGCGTGTGTTTGTGTTTCTGCTCGCATTGTTGAGCCCTGACTTCAACATTTTTGGCGTTGACAGATTTATTAGGCCAGCGAAAAACCAACTCACAACCAAACAAAACGCTCATGAATGTGCGTTTTTCAGTTGTTTACACACACCACCAACTTTTCGGACAATTCTTCATACGGTGGGCCAGACTGATTGGTATGCAGAGTCGCGCGTTTAACAATTTAGTGCATTGCCTGGCGTCCAATTGGCGGTGCGGGTGGCGAACGCATACCACAAATGCACTTTTCTTAGCCCGAAACCCGGAGATAATTCATTTCGTGCATTTGGAGCCTGAGGGCGGCAGCGGGCGAAGTGAGCGAGACGCGCTGCCGTTGACGACGGTGTTAAAAGTCACTCAAAAGTATCTGCGGAACGTGACATTGCTACAAATTGCTCGCCTAACTGCATCGCCCGCTCACCGACCGCCCGCCCACCTAGCGCAGTGAGCCCGCAGACAGTCGAGTGGTCGCACCTACAACGTGTAAGTATGTATGAATATATGTATGTACGGCTGTGTGTGTGCAGCTGTGTGCCGCGTGCGTGCGTCCACCTTCCTGCCTCTTCGGCTTGCATTTCACATTGAAATTTTTAATTTAATTGCTGGACGCGTTTGTTGTTTTGTGCGCATTAGAAGTTTCGTTGTTGTTGTTTGTTTTTTAGTGTTGATTTTTCGTGAAACAAGCTGAGAATTTCCTTTGATACAGCACAAAGGCAGTAAAAACAACAGCGCTGACATCAACACGAAACGCTCGTAAATTAAATGCGAATTAAGGTGTGACTGAGTGATGGACATGAACGGGCGGACGCACGAATGGCCCAGCGCTGGCCGAGTCGCTGCCGCTTGGCATGGGCCAAGGCGACCCAAGATTGTGCACATGCAAAAATACACATACACATTTACGCTTTTGTGAGCATTGCCAAACGCTTATGCGTTTCAAATGCGTTTCTGTGCTTCAGCTTTGTTGTGTTCTCAAGGTACGCGGCCGGTACGATTCCAACTGCATAAACACACACATATGTATATGCACACATACATATATAAACATGGAATGCATTATGTCCGTCTTGGCAGTCGTACATTCGGCTGCTTAAGTGGCAAGCCATTTATCATGCCACAAAATACCTTAACGCTTAGCGCTGTGGCACACGGGTTCACATTCGTTGCTGCACTCATATTTCCAGTTCGTCTTGGATTGAGCAATTGTCCCATGCATATTAAAGAGCTGGTTTTCAAAGAATCTAATGGCACATATGCAGCCGTAAATTGTCATGTGACTTACATAAGACACAGCAGATATACCTACATACATATGTATGTATGTACAAATTGTAAAAAAAAAATCCCATAATTCTTACAGAAATTATATAACTGAGAATATGCAGAAATGCAGATTAATAATTTACTTCGAATTTATTGTAGGGGTATGGTGATATTTCGCTTTCAGATTGATACAAATAACTGTTAGGATGTAGATTTGGTTGTTATCTTTGGGATAAGGTCTTTAAAATGAGTTTCTGATAGTCCACTACGTCCAGCATTCAGTGAAGAATATATTCCAGCCGTAGCTTAGAGTGTACACGAAGACCGTGGAGAGTTGATTCGAAGCCGTTTACTGCAACTCGGACTAATATATGGAACGACTTGGAACGAAAAATTGAAAAAATACAAAATACAGCTTATGCAATAACTGAATCCGTTCGACCTTCCCAAGCGGCATCGCTTAGCTCTCTTGGCTCTTGAATAGTTCCAAAAAAAATTCGACATTTCCGAGCCAAATCATTGGTATTGTTCAGCGATGAAGCCCATTTCTGGCTCAATGGGTATATAAACAAACAAAATTGTCCCATTTGAGACGAAGAGCAACCTGAAAAGAATTAAGAGCTGCAACTTCAACCAGAAAAAATAACGGTCTAGTGTGGTTTGTCGGTCGGTGAAATCATCAGTCCATATTTCTTCAAAAATGATGCCGGTGAGAACGTAACCGCAAATGGCGACCGTTATCGCGTCATGATTACCGACTATTTGATTCCTGAGCTCGGAGACAATATCGCATCAATCAATGGATTTATTGAGAGAACAATTCGGTGAGTAGATAATTTTGGCCGGTCGATTGCCCACTAAGATCGTGTGACATCACAACGTTAGACTTTTTCCTATGGGAATATGTAAAATCTAAAGTCTATGCGGACAATCCCGCTTCGATTCAGGCCTTTGTGTAAAACATCACACGTGCCTGTCGTCAGTTACCAATCGAAATGCTCGAACGAGCCATCGAAACTTGTACTCAACGGATGGACCATCTGTGACGTAGCCCCGGCCAACATTTGAAAGAGATAATGTTATAGTTTTCTGCATTTCTTTAAAAAAGTAGGGTTAGGCTGTTAACCAAAAGTTCCATGTAGGAACGAAGAGAAATTTACGAGGAGTTTGTATATGAGAGCCCTTGAGTAGAAAGGCACAGAAGCATTTCTAATGTATCTAGGCTTATTTATGCAGAATTAGGAAAATAGTAGTAATGTTTTTCCTCTGGGAAATTAAAAAAATATAAGTAGTGGGATAAACAGGCTGAGATTTCAAAGCAACTTATATAAGCTCAATCTTGGTACCCAGTGGAGTACCTATAAATGTACGGTCGTATGTTGAAGTTGAACCAAGCCAGCTTTTGCTTTATTTGACATGCGTGAATGAGACTTTCGGTGTACATTGAAGCCATAGTGGCGGAATACTATCTAGAATTGACATAAGTTGAACAGAATGTAAAATTTGTGTTCTCCGGCATAAAGCTAATAACACTTGGAATATGTGTGCTTAGATGAAGATGTGCTTTAAAAATGTTAAAAAGTCTCTTAGTGAGTAATATTGAGAATTTCAATCGTGGACCTCCCACAGTTACGAGTAGTGCTCTGCTATAAATGGCTTGATAGTGAATAAGTTAGATCAAATAAGGAAATATCTGCACATATTGAAAATATGTACGAGCATATTGCTGAATTTACTAACTGCTACTTGGAAAGAAGAAGAACAATTAAAATCTTTGGACTAAGTATTTGGCTTTACGGTGTTGTGTAGATCTCTCATATACTTAATAAATTGAGAAATATTAAAAATGTTTTTATGACCAAAATACTAGTATGAACCTATTATTGCACTGCAGTTGACAAATTAAAATCCACCCGTGCATCTAGTAATTTAACGTGTGTATATACTTACATATAAATTAAGCCATTGCATAGAATTACCATGAGTTACCTCACCTAAGTAACGAAATACGAGTATTTGCAAAAATCGACTGCTAAAATAACTGGATATGTGTATGCCACACAAAAACAAGATAGAAAACATGCATAAGCTGATGAAATTAAGATGACGCTGCGCTGATGTAGCCAGTCTAGTTGGCCTTTTCCACGGATGATCTCAGTGGTTGGTCGAACAAGTGAGTTTGCTGTTGTGTTTCACTGCCTGGTTGGCGGTCGATTGCCAAACGACTTCATTACAGCGATTACAAAATACTCACTAGCTGCAACAATGAGCACAACAACAACAATAACAAAAATAGCAAACTAAATTCGATTACCAAATGACACCGCGTACAAGTGTAAGCTTTGACAGAGTCGCGCTTAAATAAAAAATAAAAATGAATTTAAAATTAAAATTTACAAATACCGTTCGCTCGTCATTTGCTTGTCTATCAGCGAATTGGTGAGACGTCCAATCGGCTAGTGACTAGTTGACATCGCACTTATTTTGTCATTTCGAAGCTGCTGCGCGGATTAGCGCGAAAATCGCCGCAACATTTACAACTTAACAAGTGCACAATTACTGTACATATGGGAACAGATTTACAGTGGCGGTTAGATAAATAGTGTCAGCACAATTTCCCACTGGAGAATGAAGTAGATCAAGGGGTACGAGCATGAAAAGAATATTGTGAGATGTAGAAAATATGAAAAATTAATACATTTTATCTAAAGGGCTATCCATTTCGAGTTTCTCTACTTTTTTTAAAGAAAAAACACAGAAACTTTATATTTAATGGGGAATGTTTATTATCATTCGAAAGAACATTCTTTGGCATTTATTTCTTTAAAGATTATCTCTTTCAAGTGTTGGCCGCAGCTACGTCTCAGATGGTCCATCCGTCGAGTCCAATTTTCGATGACTGGTTCGAGCATTACTACTGGTAACTGGCGAATGACAAGCGTGATGTTTTGCTCAAAGGCCTGAATCGAAGCAGGTTTGTCCGCATAGACTTTAGACTTTACATAAGGTCAAACGGTGTGATATCACACGATCTTGGTGGCCAATCGACCGGCCCAAAACGTGAAATTATCTGCTCACCGAAGTGTTCTCTCAATAAATCTATTGATTGATGCGATGTGTGGAAAGTGGCGCCATCTTGTTGAAACCAAATGTCGCCGAGATCACGAGCTTCAATTTTAGGCATCAAATAGTCGGTTATCATAGCGCGATAACGATCGCCATTGACGGTTACGTTCTCATCGGCATCATTTTTGAAGAAATAGGGATCGATGATTCCACCGGCACACAAACCACATCAAATCGCTGTTTTTTAAATGAAATGGTAGCTCTTTAATGTTTTTAGGTTTCTCTTTGTCACAAATGCAGCAATTTTGATTGTTTGAGACAGAAATGGGCCTCACCGGCGAACAGAATTTGCTCGAAAACGTCGGACCTTCTTGGTACTTTTCAAGAGGCCATAAAGCGAAGCGATGTCGCTTGGTAGGATCGCGCGACTTCAGTTCTTGCAGAAGCTGTATTTTGTGCACTTTCGAAGCGAAGACGTTCTATACGTCAGTCCAAGTTGCTGCGAACAACGTCTGTAAAATTTCCACCTACAAAGACGGTAAAATGTAGACTAGCAACCGATTATGGCTAAACAAAAGTGATTGTCATAAAATTAGCAGATGATAACTTTTCCTTGGCCACCACTGTATTTCATGCATTTACTTGCTGCACATTTCTGTAAAAAAATATTACTTGAATTTACATATTGTATACTATGTATGTATATATAGTATTTATTATTTGGTAACATCTGATTTCTTTCGGCTCAGCACAGCGTGTGTGTGTTGCTCAGCTGTGCGGCATCGCGTCGCCGCGGTGGTCGCAAATCGTTTTATGCTAATTTTTAATTTGACACAATAATTGCATCAAATGTGGCGTGTAAGCGAGTCTGCACAGCCAATATGCAGTTAAATGCTTGCGCGCATAAGTGCGTGTGTGTGTGCATATGAAATTTGTGTGCGTTTTAATTGTGCACAAAAAGCCCAAATAAAAGTTGTAGAAGAAACAAGCGACTGCGAATAAATCACACGCTAATATTTGTTTTCACAAAATATTTGCCGTTGATTACTTTTTTATGCAAAATGAATTTCTGCAAGTTCACCGGCAGTCGCCCGCAACTCTGCTGGATTTTATTTCACGAAACTTTTTTTTTGTTATTTTCTGGCGTCTGTTTTCCATGGTGTGCGGCGGGTGCCGAATCTTCGGCGCTTCTGCCGCAACTACAGTACAAACGCGTACGAGTGCGAGCAATTCGCCGGCGGCGCTACGCGAATCGCCCATCAATTGATGTTGGCTGTCGTCATCTTTCACGCTTTTGCGATTTTTCTGCTGTCATTCGGTAATTGGCCGGTGGGCTTGTTGGCTTGTTGGCTTGTTGGCCACCACTTACCACACACTAGACCGCACTTGGCGACGCACCGCGCAGGCGGCGGTTTCTTAGTCGGTCATATGATGATTTCGTTTGTTTGTTGTTATTTTGTTCATTTCCCTCTCGTTTGAGGTGTGGTGCGCCGGCGCTTTGTTTACATGTGGCTAAAACACAACCACACACATATACATACATACATATGTATTTACAAGCGCTGAGCCACGAACAGACAATGGCTCGCCATCCTTTTTTTTTGTCTTCATTCTTCCTGCGCTTGTCAGCTTTCGGCCTTTTTGCCGTTTCTTGTTTGCCTCCATCGCGTTCCACATTTGTTTTCGCGTTTGCCCACACAAATCAATTCTTGTGCATTTGCTTATTTGTTGTTCTTGCTGTTGTTTTTTGCTTTTTCATTCATTAATCTTGTGCGTTGTATGGAATTTGTTAGGTCAAAAACGTGCCATGCGGCATTTCGACTTGCCGCCCAACCACCGCCGTCGCACGGCACAGTCATCGCGTACGACGCGAACAACTTCTGTGTCTGCTGCCATGGACGTTTGTCGGCAACATTGCCGACGACAAACAGTGTTGCGCAACACATTTGCAACAAAAAAAAAAAACGAAAAAATGCAGTGTAATGCGACATTATAAATGAATTCGCATGTATTCCTCGTTTTTATTCGCGGTAGAAAACAGAAAAGTTTGTATTTTTTTTTTGAGATTGTCGGTATTTGCTGTTGTTATTGCCTTTGTGTTAAAAATTTAAATTTTAAGGGACATATGATTATCTGCCCGTATTGCAAGCCGTTTTTTGTACCTTGATCACTTAGGAGGTTATGTTCTAACGAGTTTTTCAATAAGGACGCTACAAAAGTAGATCGATAGTGACAGCCAACGACGTCATACTTTTTCGTGCTCTTTAGATTTTTGTCTTCAGTAAGGTTTGCCATTTCATCATGGAAAGATATACGATCCAATAGATCCTTATTAAAATTTACTACCGAAATACGAAGTCCTCAACTTTATGAGCGTTACGTCCAATTTATGGTCGTCGTAATCGTCGTGTCAAATCAACAATTGAGCGTCTAGTGGAAAAATTGAAGTCCACAGGCACAGTACAAAATGTTCCCGTGACAGTGAGTGTCGAGAATATTGCTGCTGCCAGCACATCAATTGAGGAAGACCCAAATCAGTCTCTCACACGTCGCTCTCTCTCGCATTGGGCATCTCGGTGACATCATTGTCGCGAATTTTGCGAAAAGATCTTTGTCTACATCCTTACAAGATCGAATTGACACAAGACCTGAAGCCGCTTGACCACCAGAGCCGTCAACAACTTGAAAATTATCCAGATTTTCATCATCTGCGGATGAGACTAATTTCTGGCTGAATGGCTTCGTCAATATGCAAAACATGCGTTATTGGTCCAGACGTACTCCATGAGTCATCATTGCATTTCGAAAAAATTACGAGTTGGTGTGGTTTATGGGCCGGCGACGTCATTGGACCGTACTTCCTCCGTGATGATCAAGACCGGCGCGTTACTGTGAAAAGAAATCGCTATCGCTCAATGATAACCCAATATTTTTGGCCCGAATTGAATGATATGAACTAGGACAATATGTAGTTTCAATAGGACGGGGCCACGAGTCACACAGCGAATGTCACAATCAATTTATTGAAAACCAAATTTGGTGAACGTGTTATCTGACTTAAAAGCCCAGTCAATTTTCCGCCTCGGTTCTGCGATTTGACGTCGTTAGACTATTTCCTGTGTGGCTAACTCAAGTCTAAGGAAATCTTTTGAAATCCCGAGGCCAAAATCACTTAAACAAAAGTTTTGCAACGATCTCACAGCAGATAATACAAAAATATACTTTTTAATAAACACATATACCATAAGTATACATATATACAAACACACACATGTATGTATGACGTTGTATTTTTAGCTTTGAATTTGAGAACTCACCACAACAACTATTGCTTGCAGCAATTTGAGATGCAACACATTGCGCCGGTGATCATGTCTTAATTAATACACAGCAATAATTAGACGAAGAAGAAGAAGCAGAATAAGATGTAGTGGAAGTCGAAGGCGGAGCACAAAACTGACGAGGTGCACGAAGATAATTTGTTAAGTTAATAGAGATTGCAGCAACAACACTTGTCATGGCTGCAGCGCCCGCATGTGACTGCTTGATGGCAGCAATTTGCTGCTTGCTGCACAAACAACAACAGCAACAACAACAACGCCAACACCGACATCAGCAACAACAATCGTTGACAAATGACAGCATGCGAACGATAGTGATGCAGTCAACAAGCCAACACCGGCCGTCGGTCACGACTTCTTAG